>NC_044301.2:27909516-28059130 GCF_004027225.2 Strigops habroptila
AGAAGGTGGAGACCTGCAAATCCAAAAGGCAGCCCTGGGTTTACTCTGTGGAAACCATACATTCACCAGACAACAAAGAACAGTAACCACAAGGAGATCGACATATGTATTATCTAGTTACTGCTAGGATTTGAGATGCCAGAACATTACTAGAACAAAGAATATTCTTAGAGAGGAATCTGAATATGTGCACATAAGTAATGCTTACTCCGATCAAGGACTTTTTCAGTCTAAATAATTTGTGCATGCTGAATTTTAGATCTTCCATAACTGTAACAAGAGAGCAACAACTCAAACGTGCATTTGAATATAACCTACTGCTTTCTGCACACAATTTTAGAACAACAAAATCATAGGAAATGATCACATTGAAACAGGATCAGCAGTGCAGTTCAGAGGACAATCCTTATGATGTGCCAAGCATCTTTATGATGTCTGGCACAATGCTATGCAAAACATAATGGAAACCAAAGCAACCACTTTGTTTATGTTCTTTGTTCTAAGCTTATTATTCCTAACAAATTCTACTCAGTCAGTTTTCAGCTGAGTGATTAAAACCACTTAAAAAGTGGCTTAAAAAGCACTTGAAAGTTAGCTGTTTGAATAACTAATTCCACAGAACACTTAGATTATTCTTCTATTTAGGAATATGAATAAGGCCTTTTTTGGTATTTCAAAAAGGTGCACGACAGCATACAAAGCTTAGTTTAGGACACCTCAGATTACTCATTCACCCACTGCTGCATATATTTAGATTTATCTTGATATATTTAGAAAATTAGCATAGGTGATGATCATTTCTAGCATTCAACGCAAAATAAAGTTTTCATTCTAACCCATCTCTCTCCTCCTCCTTAATTCCCATATTAGGCTTCTTTAGAAAGAATTAGAGATGTTGTGAAGCACCAAACGCTTTCCTATCATACCTTTTTAATAAACTATCATCAAACACAAGCTTAACAAGAAATTCAGATGAATTGCTTAAAAACAACAAAACGACAAGGAAAAAAACCCCAAAGACAAAAGAAAAAGTGACTAGAACATCAAAGAAGCTTAAACTGCAGGTCCAGAACATTGGTCATAAGCAGATGCTGCTTACAGTTCAACTCTTCTGTCTTGTCTAAAAGCTTATTTAAAAATCAGAGATATCCAGGCCAGTAAGAGTTATGCAACAAACATTTGATCTCTGTTTGGTTAAAACAAACAGTATTGTTTCACTTCAAACATGTAATCCTTCATTTGATTTCTATCTTTCTACCTAGCTTAATTACTCAGCAAAAAATAAATGTGTTTATAATACACTGGTTTAGCAAGAAGCAACAGTTACATTTCTACCTGTCATAGTTTAAGCCCAGGCGGTAAACTCAGAACCATGCAGCCACTTGCTCACTCGCCCCCTTCTTCCCTTCCCCCCTGCTCCCAGAGGGATGGGGAGGAGAATCGAAAGAATGTAGATCCCACAGGTTGAGATAAGAACAGTCCAGTAACTAAGGTATATTACAAAACCACTACTACCACCAATAATAATAACGAAAAAGGAAATAACAAGGGGAGAGAATATAAAACTAAAAGGGGAAAAGAAAACAATAAATAGATACAAGTGATGCACAATACAATTGCTCACGACCCGCCAACTGATACCTAGCCCAACCCGAGCAGCGATCTGGGCCTTTGGGGTAAAGCCCCTCAGTTTATATACCACTGTCCTCACCACTGACCATGACGATCCTTGCAGCACAAGCACCTCTATCAGTAATGGCTGAGTCGGGTGATGACCCTGATAACCCTGATAATCCTAACGACCCTACGGACCCCTTTGATTCTGGTTTTGTTGATCCAGAGAAGGAGCCGGACTTGTTTCCTCCTCCTGCTGAGTTGCAGACATTATCAGGGAAGCAGGGGTGGGGTCCGGAGGACCAGTGGCAGGACTGCAGGCTGGAAGCTCTTAAGCAAGGGGATATGGGGGTAGCGGTGGCATGCCCGGTTGTCTATTGGCCACTTCAGGCTCCCTCAAAGACATATTAACTGAAAAAAAAAAAAAGGAAACCGGGATCAAGATAAGATAGACTATGGAAAGCCACATTCATCTTGAATTATTTTAATCGTAATAGCTAGCTCAGTCGGTAGAGCAGTTGGGGGGCCTTGCACATTTGGTAGGCTCTCTTTCTTTCACCCTAACAACTCAGCCATAACAGCATGGAAGTTACGCCACATCTTTATATGCACCTTTGTGTTAAAATAATTAAAAAATTATTAAAATTAATTGTTCCATATGCTATATGGAAATACAATTATTAAATTGCTATATGAATAGACACAGCGAGAGTAAGGGCTGTGCACATGTGTGTGTGTGAGCACTTGCACATGCATCTGTGTGGTGTAACAAACATACATTGTGCATAATGCATAATGGATATTAAACACAGACCTTTATAACAGTAAAATATATAATTATAGACACATGAATATAAACCTAGATTATTAAAGCCTGTTAAGTACGCTGTATGAATATATATTTATATTATTTATAGCTCTATATGCAACAGTATATAGACATCTAGATACACAGAGTGTGCAGGCATATGGATGTATTATGACAAATTGTGTGCATAATACACAACATTTATCATAAAACCCCCTTTAAAACAATAAAAGCTTTAAAAACATATATTTTAAAGCCATATTCAATTAGTAAATTCTGATGATATTCTGAAATTCTGAATTCTGTGTGGTGTGTATTATAACAAATATAGTGTGTGTGTATAAAAAAATATAGTTATAGTAAATGTTGCTAAATGCATGCTATGACAGTGTAATTACCCAATTTAAACTGATATGGATCTACAGCTATGTAGAGAGCTCTATGTGCATCTGTGTGTCTGTGTGTGTCGGTTTGAACAAATACAGTTTGTGTCTCATTAAAGCCGGCATTTATACTGATAAAATCTATTATATGTATTGATAAATGTAAAGCTAACCTTTAGCAATAAATACTGCTAAATATGATTTATGAAAATAGAATTTTAAAAAGTTTTTCAATAGCCACTTTTTTTAATGTTGGCACATAAGTAAGTATGTTAAAATATATCAATTCACTTTTATATATTATATAGATAAAACTAAAGAGCAGGTACACTCACATGGGGGAGGCTGAGCAAGAGTGTGACTGTGTCTGTGTTACTTAAACATGGGTGCGAGGATTTTGATGGGATGTGTTACATGAATCTAAGCGACCACTCAGAATCAATTCATAAGAGTATCCAGAAATTGAAAGATTTAAACAAAGACTTGCAGCTAAATCAGGGGTGGGATGCTTTTGGTCTGTTTTCATGGCTCGGGAATTTTGGACTGTGGGTCAAAAATATCACAGGGTTTATTTTAATATCTCTAATTGCTGTATTAACGATTGCCTTTTGTCTTCCTTGTCTTTTTTCTTGTGTTCAACGATCAATCGAATGAAGTATGAATCAGGTTATGGTCACACAGTTATATGCGAACCTTGCCCTTCCACAGATAAATAAAGAAGGGGGAGATGTGGGAGAGGATGGAAACTATTTGATTATTGCCAAAGAGAAGTAACTGCTTGGCTGGAGAAGAAAGAGTTAAAGAAGAAGCAAAGTACACTGTGTGATTAAGCAGAGCAACCCAGCTGGACAGGAGCAGGAGAACAGAAAGAAAAGGAACTGGTTATTTTGGGACCGTTTGTGAAACAACGAAGAATGTTGGAAAAAACAAAACTGTAAACCAGGAACTAAACATGATGTGCTAAAACTAGCTTGGTATAAAAGGTAGAGCAATAGGCTAAAAATATCTTTTGCTAGAATGGTATAAAAGCTAGAGCAATAGGCAATAAAGTGATTCACTGCATGAAGATGCTTTGCGTCCGTGCCGTTCTTATGCCACATTTGATCAGGGTAAGCATTACTTAGCAACAGCTAAAACATCGGTATGTTATCAGCATTGTTCTTAGAGTCAAACGGACTGATCTATATAAAATAGCAGCTTATTAAATTTAGCAAAAATATTCTCAGAAGGGTTGTGCTAAAGTAATTAACCTTCAGCAACTGCATCAAAAATACAATCTGGGAAAGCGTGTGGAAAAAAATGCACTAAATATTAGAGAAAAACATAAGCGTAAGATTTTTCTGCAGGAAGTATATTCAAGAAACTTGAACATAAGGAATGCAGTTTTATAATGCTTTCACTGAGCTGTACTTGCAATAGAAATCCTGAATAATTAAGGTTCAGAAAGAAGGGAGCAAGAACAGACCCATCCAGGATGGCCAGATACTTAAGCAAGCACTATGTTGTAGCAAGGGGCACATGATCAGCTGCATACTTGTTAATCATGTCTAGACTGCTTGCAGTTGAAGTTATGCATTTTACTGATCCAAAAATATTAACATAACTGTATCATCACTGCACACTGATTATGCATAAAGCTTCAAGAACTGTTTCTTTGAATAAAGTACATAATAAGAAAGACATTTCCTACTGAATTACTACTGAAAACAGGACACCACTTTCCAAAGATGGGATAAGCTTTATTTGCCTTTTGTTTTAATAATGATAGGACATGCAATAAATACACAATCACAGGACAGCACTTCAGACTATTATCCGCACAATATAGACACATGGGGTCAATGCCAGACCATCGAAACCCAAACATACTAAGCTCTGCCAAACTCATACAGTGCCACCAAATACATCTTTGCAATTAGCTCCCCCAAACTGCTGCATCAGTCATATTATCTGTGATTTCCCTGCTTTCCGCAATATTTCAGGCTATATTTAATAGCTGCCCATAATCGTGAATGAAAAATACACTCAAAAAACTAATGGAAGATTCCATAGGTTAAACAATATGAATTTGGGCAAAAAACACAGCTTTAGTAATTGCTTAAGTTGCAAAATGTAGGACCACTTGAATTTGACTATATCTAACACTATGCATTTTCCTCTTGTTTCCATAAATTACCTCAGACCAGCATAAACAAATATGACAATGCTGAGATTAGTACAGATTAAAAATAACCTTAAATAAACTCTGATCCTCACTGGGGAGGGGATCTTTCTATCAGTTTGGACAGCAACCTTGATTAAACAGTGACAGCTCTATAGCATTTGGATAACAACTTCAGATTTGTTAAAACTGTACAGCTCAATATTCAATTAAAAAAAATTTCCTTTTTTTGAGAGACTTTTGGAGAGTGTTTTATGGATACACACATGGTGTGATTTAAGCCCAGCCGGTAAACTCAGAACCATGCAGCCACTTGCTCACTTGCCCCCTTCGTCCCCCCCACTCCCAGAGGTATGGGGAGGAGAATCGAAAGAATGTAACTCCCACAGGTTGAGATAAGAACAGTCCAGTAACTAAGGTATAATACAAAACTACTACTACCAATAATAATAATGATAAGGGAAATAACAAGGGGAGAGTATAAAACTAAAAGGGGAAAAGGAAAGGAAAACAATAAGCACAAGTGATGCACAATACAATTGCTCACCACCTGCTGACCGATACCCAGCCAGACCCAAGTAGCGATCTGGGCCTTCCGGGTAACTCCCCCCAGTTTGTATACATCCTTATCTGCAAGCTCATCCCAACACTTCATGGGTACTTGTGCCAAATTAGTTGGGTAAGAAAAACAAACAAACAAACAAATCCAGTACAACATAGTTCCAGTCTGTTTCCCAAGGGTGAAAGAGAACAAAGAGGACATTAGAAAATCATAGAATAGTTAGGGTTGGAAGGAACATTAAGGACCGTACAGTTCCAAGCCCCATGCCATGGGGTAGGACAATTTCCACTAGATTAGGTTGCTCAAAACCCCATCCAACCTGGTCTTGAACACTTCCATGGATGGGGCAGCCACAGCTTCTCTGGGCAACCTGTGCCAGTGCCTCACCACCCACACAGTACAGAATATTTTCCTAATGTCTAATCCCATCTGTCATCTTAAAGCCATTCCCCCTTGTTCCTATCACTACATGCCCTTGTAAAAAGTCCCTCTCCAGATTTCTTGTAGGCCCCCTTTAGGTACTGGAAGACTGTTATGAGGTATCCCTGGAGCCTTCTCTTCTCCAGGCTGAACAAGTCTAATTCTCTCAGACTGTCTTCATAGGAGAGGTGCTCCAGCCCTCTGAGCATCTTTGTGGCCCTCTCCTGGACTCACTTTGAGCAAAACGTTTGACACTGTCCCACACAACATCCTTGTCTCTAAAATGGAGAGACATGGATTTGATGGATGGACCACCCCATGGATAAAGAATTGCCTGGATGTCCACAGGCAGAGAGTTGTGGTCAACGGCTCAATGTCCATGTGGAGACCAGTGATGAGTGGTTGTCCCTCAGGTTTTGGGAGTGATCCTGTTCACCATCTTTGTTGGCGACATGGACAGTGGGATTGAGAGCACCCTCAACAAGTTTGCTGACAACACCGAGCTGTGTGGTGTGGTCGACATCCAGAGGGACGTTGACGGGCTTGAGAGGTGGGCCAATGCAAACCTTATGAAGTTCACCCAAGCCAAGTGCAAGGTCCTACACCTGGGTAGGGGCAATCCCAGGCACAGCTACAGGTTGGGTGGGGAAGTGATTCAGAGCAGCCCTGCAGAGAAGGACTTGGGTGTCTTGATCAATGAGAAACTTAACATGAGGCAGCAGTTTGCACTCACAGCTCAGAAACCAACCATGTCCTGGGCTGCATCAAAAGAAGTGTGACCAGCAGGTCAAAGGAGGTGATCCTGCCGCTCTACTCTGCTCTCGTGAGACTTCACTTGGAGTACTGTGTACAGTTCTGGTGTCCCCAACATAAGAAGGACATGGAACTATTGGAACAAGTCCAGATGAGGGCCACGAGGATGATAAGGGGACTAGAGCACCTCCCATACGAAGATAGGCTAAGAAAATTTGGTCTGTGGAGACCTCATAGCAGCCTTCCAGTATCTGAAGGGGGCCTACAAGGATGCCGGAGGGAGACTTTTCATCAGGGACTGTATTAATTAGACAAGGGGTAATGGGTTAAAACTTAAACATGGGAGATGTAGGTTAGATATAAGGAAGAAATTCTTTACTGTGAGGGTGGTGAGGCACTGGAACAAGGAAGTTGTGAAAGCTCAATCCATCCCTGGCAGTGTTCAAGGCCAGGTTGGCCAGGGCCTTGAGCAACCTGGTCTAGTGTGAGGTGTCCCTGTCCATGGCAGGGGGGTTGGAACTAGATGATCTTAAAGTCCTTTCCAAATGTCATGGTTTAAGCCCAGCTGGCTACTCAGAACCATGCAGCGGCTCGCTCACTCCCCCCCTTCTTCCTCCCCCCGCTCCCGGAGGGATGGGGAGGAGAATTGGAAGAATGTAACTCCCACGGGTTGAGATAAGAGCAGTCCAGTAACTAAGGTATAATACAAAACCACTACTGCTACCACCAATGATAATAATGATAAGGGAAATAACAAGGGGAGAGAATCAAATTGCTCACCACCTGCCAAATGATACCCAGCCTGACCTGAGCAGCGATCTGGCCTTCCGGGTAACTCTCCCCAGTTTATATACTGGGCATGACGTGCTGTGGGTTGGAATACCCCTTTGGCTAGTTTGGGTCAGGTGTCCTGTCTCTGCTTTCTCCTGGCTTCCCCTCCTCCCTGGGAGAGCATGAGACTGAGAAAGTCCTTGGTCAGACTAAACATTACTTAGCAACAACTAAAAACATTGGTGTTATCAGCGTTGTTCCCAGGCTGAAATTCAAAACCACAGCACTGCACCAGCTACTACGAAGGAGAAAAAATGACTGCTGTAGCTGAACCCAAGACACCAACCCTAATCATTCTATGATTCCTCAAGCTGTTCTCTTCAGCAAGTGACCTGAAAAGAATTCCAATTTTGGTATTCTTTTTCTTCAAATATATGTACTTGTAGATCCCACATTTGCTGATTGACAGCTGACTTCTGAAGACAGTAGAAGGTAGGTAATCTCTTAAAAAAGAAATTGCAGATCTATGAAAAAGAAACAAAAACAAAACAAAAACAAACAAAACAAAACAAAAAAAAAAAACAAAAAACAAACCCAAACAACAAAACAAAACAAACAAAACAAACAAGCAAGCCTCACAACCACCACCCACATACACAAAAAACCCCACTTGGCAGCTAATTTGGAGCTATAAATGATCAGATATTTCTTAGCTCATAAGCCTGACTCCACAAACCCACAGGACTGCCAAGAGAACACCACTGAAGCATACTTCTAAGATCATCTCCCCAGAGGCAGAGAAAAAGCATATGACTCTATTAGCTTCTAAAATATAGCTTGGGGGAAATTTTGAAGTCTGCATTAAAATTTATGATTTGTTCCTTTTATCACTGAAGGATTGTTCAGAACAGCAATGTAAGGAGTAACATCAAAGAATATATCACACATCTGAGAACTAGGGAGACACAGTCATTGATATAATAAGTGACAGGATCTTTTATAATTCAAAGGATGGCACAAAAAACTCTCTGAAGTAGGAGGCTTTCACTTTTAAGTCAACTGCCCCAGTGAATTCTTCGCCTAAAGGGAGTCCAAAGAACAACTTATAAGAACTACAAAATTACTTGTTTCTCCTATTGTGTTGGTACTGTCAACATTTAATATTTTCTTTATTAGGCACCTAATTTAACTCTCCTCTGTGTCCCCCCGCCACCTCACATAAATTCTATATAGACTATTGTGAGTAACATCTTATTTTACAAATGTTTATTGTCCTCAGGGAGGCACTGCAATCTAGAAGAGCAGTAAGATTTCACTAACAGGCTTCCCACAGTGGTGTGGACCACTCCTCGCAATTGTGGTCCACTATTCAAAAGTTATTTTGTATGCTACCTGTTCTTGAAGTCCACTAGTTTGGAAGGCAATCTTTATGTTTTAGTAATTACTATTCATCAGCACCAAGATAAGTAACATTACTAAATATTTATAGCTTTTCTCCAAACAATACTGTGATTTGAAGCTATAGACAACATGCTATTACATAAATTAGTTACAACTGTGCATTCTTCCAAAATTGCCAGTAATCTTACCACCTCACTGTAGCCAGGAACTTCTTACAAAGTTTAGTACTGAAGAGTTTTTGGGCTAAGCTGAGTATATGTCTTGCTTCCGTCTTCTGATTTACCTGAAATATATTAAAAGAAAATAATTGGTATCTCCCATTTAAATGTTAATTATTCTTCTATAATAAGCATAATTTAATTTTCAAACAAAAATTATTGTCACAATATGGCACATTCCTCAGTCTACAGATACATTTAGCATAGCAAAAGCCAGACAGAACAATTCATATTCAATATGCAAAGTAACTATCAGGCATTCACAAATCACAGAAATTGAGGGAAAGCTAGCCCTGCTTATAAAAATGAAAGAATGTACTTCCTTTTCAATGTTGTTTCAATTCTTTCAAGATTTTTCTCTATTTAGATTTTTGTCTTTTCTCTCAACTTGAATTCTACTCAAATGCTTTCTCTCACCAAAAATACTTGTTATTTGCATATCAAATTGCCTCTTATGCTTGCTCACTAAAACTAGCAGCTATAAATCTAAATAAAGAAAATGTTGTACTTATTAAAAATTGTTCTTGCATCTATAATAAGTACTTTAAACCGTTTTCTTCATGATCTTAGGCAACTTTTCCATTTTGGTGTTCTTTGTTCACCTGTTAAATTCATATTTGCAACAATTATTGGACACAGTTCATAAGTATTAAGTGCAAATATATGTTATTAAATCAAAAGGATTTGAACATTTGTTTCTCATTTTAGAATCCAGCCTTATAAAAGCAGATACATTTTTAAAACAGACTTTCTTTTAACTATATTTTATCAATTACTTACTGTTCTTTAACCACCAAGCACAAGTCACCATCACTACTACAAGTGCCAAACCCATTCAGTGAGGACCCAACCAAAAAAAGCCTGCTCTCTGTAACAGAAGAATCACAGAATAAACTATAATGTGTTGCATCAGTGTTTAAGAGGAAAGAACAACTGTGAATTTAAAGAACATTCAAACTGATATTAAGTAATCCAATTCAAAACATACATGGAAAAACATGCTGAATTTCTCTCTGAAGTTCTGTTTGTCAAAACTCTTTTCTATTCAATCACAAGTCTGTTGCTGACATACATACTTGAAACAACTCCAAAATCTGCTGACTTAACTTGACGCACACATTCAAAAAGTAAAGATAAAAAGAATTGAGCATTCTTTCCTGCCAGAGCTGCAATTACATCAAACAGAATATTGCATTTAATAAATAAATAAACAAACAAATAAAAAAAAAGTTAGTTTCATGTGATATATTCCACTATCTAGAGTTTTACCGCACTTGAATTCATATTGAACCCCTCCCTGGAAGAGATTTCCAAAGTTTTTAAATTTAAATTTGTTCAATCTGTTATAAAAAGTCTATCCACAGAAAATAATTGTTGCCCCATCAGTATCTGCAGCCTTTTGGGGAATAAGCAGTGAAAGACCAGAGATATCTTCTGCTGACAGATGTGGATTTCCTGACATTAGTATAGAAAACAAACACCACCCCTACCCCCCACCAAAATGCTTCAAAATCAAACACACAAGAAGGTTATATAGGACCATAGTGGCAGCTACATTTATTGATATACCTTCTTATAGCTCAGCAATAGAAACCCCATAACACTATCAAAGAACCTTGCAGAAATTTTTGCGGTCTCCCACAGCACCATTGGACCCTGCCTACTCAGAAGGCGGATGTAAACACAGGCATAGAAAGATATTGCCTTACCTTTTGCCACAGGGAGTGTGGTTTCTATAGGGTCTGTAAGTGAAGTATCTCACAACAGAGGGACACATCCAGTTAAATCTGGCATGTAATGCTCATGGAACAGTGAAGACTGAATTGATCCTGGGAAGGAATGCCTATGTTCTTCTGGTAAAGGCACTGCTTGGTTAACTACAATTGTTTCACGATGAGGTGAATGAAACCACTGCCTTTTGACACATGGAACATTTTTCTCACTTTGTCTCCTAAGGAAAAAAATTACGTGACTATTTCACTAAAAACAAGTATTCTACAGAACAAATGGCATGCCTGTCCTAGATATTAGATGAAATAAACCTGGAATTTGAAAGAGAACAAACAACTACAAAAGTACAGGTACCCTTGAAGTGACTTGATACATCTGCTTTACAAGAGTATCTATATTAACAAATTGAAACCTAAATGGCAAGTTCAGTTAAGCAGAACAGCTAAGAAAGATGAATGCTGGTATTACTGGTTTTGTGACCATATACTTTTTTTTTAAAAAAAGATACATACAGACTACATAAGTGTACTTTTCTTTAAAATGAACAGAAGTGCAGTGAGAAAATTTTGTGAATTCTGAATATGCAGTGATGAATAAGTTAAGTTCAGTAGTGGAGAGGGGAGAAAGAAACTTAACACAATAGTCATTCAAAATGTAGCATTTGTCTGTGTGGGCTTAGATTGTACAGACAGTGCAATGTGTAAACTGGGCAAAAAAAGAACCACTATTCATTTGACGTATCAAACTAATGATTGTATTAAGTTACACAGGTCAGAAAAATAATGTCTCATTTTTAAACAGAAGCTTGTATTTCCTCATTAAGTCATTTATCACAGGAATTCAAATATATTTGAGATGTCTGTTCTATGATTCTATGAAGATATAGTGAACTTAGAGACAGACGTTTGGCATCTGAACACTTCATTAAGAAGTTGTACTGAAAGATGATTGAATACTGTGCTCTATCCACAGTAAAGAATAAAAGAGGACATTCATGTCAAGCATTACATATAATCTAACCAGCAAGGGGATATTCACACATTTTTTAATTTAAAAAAGAATGAAATCAAATGCTCATATGTATCAATAAATTAACTATTAATAAAACTACAGTTACTTCTTGTAGTCAGAAAAGCTAGAAAAGCTTTTGGGAACCTGGACAGATAGTATTATTAATTAAACACGAGTTTAACTGAAGAGACCTCAAGTCGCCATTTTATTTTTCAAGTCTGAGAGAAGCTCTGATAACATTACTGATTCGTAGAACTCATTAAGAACTCGCCAAGAACTCGCCAACAAAGTTTTAAGTTGACAATCAGGTATTCTTTATTGCAGTGCCAGAGAACACAGGGGATAGCTCCTCCTAGCGTGTTCTGTCCGAGCATCAATCAAACCATGATTATATTGTCGTTAGTCATACATATCATTATATTGTGTACATATTCATGAAGTTGTTTATGCATGACATCACATTCCTAGAACATTCTTCCCGCATGCACACTTTATTATGGTAGTGGTCTTTGGGACCTTTGGTGGTCGTTTCTTCATCATCTTCCTCTTCATCACCTTATCTTTTCCTTGAATTCTTGTTCTGGTAGTCTTTGAGGTCTGCACAGTAGATAAGTACTTATGCCAGTTTTATTAGTTCAGTAACACTGCTGACATAAGTGAGTGATTTCTTCTTGTCCTTCTACTTATCAGTTAACTTAGCTACAGCACATCCTGAACATCTGCTAGTTTCAGACACTCTTTATCTACAGTCCTGTTTTGCTTAAAATAAATTTTGTGAGAAGGTCATAAGGTTTTAAAACTATGTCAGCTACAATGATTTATCTTATACAATGATCCTTATTATGTTCTTTTGGTTAGGCTTTTTAGGTTTGGAAAGTTTTATTGTTATGTACAAAGCCACCAAGCTTAAAGTTACTTAAAACTGAATTTTCTTGTTTACAAAGGATTATATTTCATTTTGTACTTCCTTGTCTCAATTACCCATCCACAGGCTTAAAGGAACTCATAACATTAAATGAGAACATGATGCTGTTTCAGCTTACTTTAATTGAAAAGAACTTAAATGAACTCATATTCAGCAAAAATACCTTAAGAAGACTTGACTCAAGATCTAAGGATTAACTAGTTGATTACAAATCTCTTCACACAACATAGCTTTCCATAAACCGGACTGGTCAAGAGGAAAACATGCATACAGGATGAAACCAGGAACTTTATTAGTTCATGTGACAGTTATATACTCAACTATAGCTTAATACAATATATTTAATTGCATCTCATCTATTAAATCTGGAAGAGAAATAACACACAGGAAAGTTTTGAAGGCGGATTATATAAGGCTTCCCCCCTATCTGCTGATTCACAGAACTATAAAAAAGCTGCAAACATCTATCAGATACTATTTCTGAACTGATAAGGAGAAGTATTTTTTTCCATAGAATGTTAAGAGAAACTAAACCCACACATTAATCTGAAATACCTCTTTCCATTGCAAGTGAGGTAACAAAGGAAGCTATGTAAATTCAAGTAAGTTTAGTTTTTTGAAAAATACAAAAAATATGACACATAAAATTTCTCTTAAAAAGTTATATATGCTTGAATTTAGCACTTGGTATTTGAAAAATAAAACATCACATGATTAAGAAAATCAGAAGAAACATCTAGCATGTCATCAGGAAAACATCACAATTCCCATAAAACAATGAAGGAGCAGTCTTCGTTTGACAAATTAACAGGAAGACAACACTCACTTTATTGACCCAAACCCTCTTATAGTCAAGCACACACAGACTACAATATATTACAGTATTAAAAAAAAAATATGCAAGCATCCAGGGTTCAGCTGTAGCAGTCATTTTTCTCCTTCTTAGTAGCTGGTGCAGTGCTGTGTTTTTGAATTTAGTCTGGGAACAGTGCTGATAACACACCAATGTTTTTAGTTCTTGCTAAGTAAAATTTACTCTGATCAAGGACTTTCTCAGTCTCATGCTCTGCCAGTCAGGAGGGGAAGCCGGGAGGAAGCAGAGACAGGACACCTAATCCAAACTAGCCAAAGGGGTATTCCATACCACAGCATGTCATGCCCACTATATAAACCGGGGGAGTTACCCGGAAGGCCCAGATCACTGCTCAGGTCAGGCTGGGTATTGTTTGGTGGGTGGTGAGCAATTGGATTCTCTCCCCTTGTTCGGCTGTAACAGTTATTTTTCTCCTTCATAGTTGCTGGTGCAGTGCTGTGTTTTCGACTTTACTCTGAGAACAAGGTGTGCAAATATATTAGAGATTTCAAATTTTAAACTGGACATTTAAAAAGTTACTAGTATTTCTTGTGCATAATGCATGAGATGTCATTGCACTAGTTAGAGTTAATAATCCACAGTACAATTTTAAGGATCATCAACTGTATATGTTTACTGGGGAAACTAGGGAGGAGATGAGAAGGGGACAAAACATTTACTTGTGGGTTTAGGTCTGAAGACACAATGGTGTTCTTCAGGCTTTTAACTTTAATGCTGCCCTAAGTTAATTTGTTTTGCTAAACTGAAGAATGGTCATCTGTCATGGTTTGAGCTCAGCCAGTAACTCGGAACCACCCAGCCGTTCGCTCACTCCCCCCTCTTCTTCCTCCTCCCGCTCCCGGAGGGATGGGGAGGAGAATCGGAAGAATGTAACTCCCACGGGGTGAGATAAGAGCAGTCCCGCAACTAAGGTATACTACAAAACCACTACTGCTACCACCAATGATAATAACGATAAGGGAAATAACAAGGGGAGAGGATACAATTGCTCACCACCTGCCGACCGATACCCAGCCCGACCCGAGCAGTGATCTAGGCCTTCCGGGTAACTCCCCCCGGTTTATATACTGGGCATGACGTGCTGTGGGATGGAATACCCCTTTGGCTAGTTTGGGTCAGGTGTCCTGTCTCTGCTTCCTCCTGGCTTCCCCTTCTCTCCCTGGCAGAGCATGAGACTGAGAAAGTCCTTGGTCGGAGTAAACATTACTTAGCAACAACTAAAAACATCGGTGTTCTCAGCGTTGTTCCCAGGCTGAAAGTCAAAACCACAGCACTGCACCAGCTACTAAGAAAGAGAAAATTGACTGTTATAGCTGAACCCAGGGCATCATCTTTTTTTTGGGGGGTTTCTTGGTTTTGGGTTTTGTTTTTTCTTTTTTGCTTTGTTTTGTTGTTTGTTTGGGGTTTTTTAATTAAAAATACAATAAATACTAAAACATCTCTTCATTTTGAATAGAAAGATGTAATGCTTTTAAGAAAAAATGGCAAGTCTTACTGAGTTTAGTATTTATTTAAGAAACGCCAAAACCAAATATGCTTTGTAGTGATTATATGAATAATAATTATGGACTGCAGTTTTTCCGAGGCTCTGTTGAGTGGGAAACTTGCAACAATTCCAGCTGTTGTGCTGCAACCGTTGACTTATGGAAATGGCAGTCCAGTATGTATGTCTGCAGCCTCCATGTCAGCCTGAGAAGTTCTTTGTGATTAATTCTATTTGTAATGTACCCATGATGAAGTTTGTCTAATATCAATTTCTTGTGCAGCTTGAATTTTGTTAGAAATTGCAAGAACACTGAATAAAACTTTTTTGATTAAACAGGCCACGTCATGGATCTTTAAAGCATTCATATATCTGCTTTTGAGAATTTCAGTACTCATAAGTTACATAGTATTTGTAGTTTTTCTCCTCCAACAGATGAGGCCTTACAAAACTGACTTGCTGTTGTGGTTTAAGCACAGCCCGTAAATTGGAACCACGCAGCGGCTCGCTTGCGCCCCCACTTCTTCCTTCCCCCTGCTCCTGGAGGGATGGGGAGGAGAATCAAAAGAATCTAACTCCCATGGGTTGAGATAAGAACAGTCCAGTAACTACGGTATAATACAAAATTACTACTGCTACCACTAATAATAATAATGATAAGGGAAATAACAAGGAGACAATACAATTGCTCACCACCCGCCAACCAGCACCCAAACCGAACCAAGCAGCGATCTGGGCCTTCCGGGTGACTCCTCCCAGTTTATATACTGGGCATGATGTGCTGTGGTATGGAATACCCCTTTGGCTAGTATGGGTCAGGTGTCCTATCTCTGCTTCCTCCCAGCTTCCCCGCCTCCCTGGCAGAGGATGACAATGAGAAAGTCCTTGATCAGAGTAAACACTACATAGCAAGAACTAAGTGATATAGTGTGATATAGTCAATCTGCCAGGCCTCCTCATATGTGTACTTCAGCCATCGTCCTCCATACCAGAGAGGCTTTAACCGCTTGGCTTCATTAATTGCAGCACATGTTTCACATTCGTGAATAACCTGGGCAATAGTGACCCTTGTTAAGTCCGCCTGTCCTGGGTTCAGCTACAGCAGTCATTTTTTTCTCCTTCTTAGTAGCTGGTGCAGTGCTGTGGTTTTGACTTTCAGCCTGGGAACAACGCTGAGAACACCGATGTTTTTAGTTGTTGCTAAGTAATGTTTACTCCGACCAAGGACTTTCTCAGTCTCATGCTCTGCCAGGGAGGAGGGGAAGCCGGGAGGAAGTAGAGACAGGACATCTACCCAAACTGGCCAAAGGGGTATTCCATTCCACAGCACGTCATGCCCAGTATATAAACTGGGGGGAGTTACCCGGAAGGCCTAGATCACTGCTCAGGTCGGGCTGGATATCGGTCAGCGGGTGGTGAGCAATTGTATCCTCTCCCCTTGTTATTTCCCTTATCGTTATTATTATTAGTGGTAGTAGTGGTTTTGCATTATTCCTTAGTTACTGGACTGCTCTTATCTCACCCCGTGGGAGTTACATTCTTCCGATTCTCCTCCACATCCCTCCAGGAGCAGGGGTGGGAAGAAGGGGGGGAGTGAGCGAGCGGCTGCAAGGTTCCGAGTTACCGGCTGGGCTTAAACCATAACACAGCCCCTCGATCACGAGTCCATCTATATGTTGCATCTCTGCCTTGATGGCCTGAGGTGTCATGGGCCCACCAGGCTAAAAGTAATTCACCCTTATGTTGCCAAGCTAAATCCACCTGAGCCACTTCAATCTTAGCAGCATTATCCACCTGTTGGTTGTTCTGGTGTTCCTCAGTAGCCTGACTCTTGGGTACATGAGCATCTGTGTGGCGTACCTTCACTACCAGGTTCTGCACTCAGGCAGCGATACCTTGCCACAGAGCAGCAGCCCAGATGGGTTTACCTCTGTGTTGCCAGTTGCTCTGCTTCCATTGCTGCAACCACCCCCACAGGGCATTTGCCACCATCCATGAGTTAGTAGAGATAAAATACTGGCCAGTTTTTTCATTCATCAATGTCCAAGGGCAGCTGGATGGCATTCACCTCTGCAAACTGACTAGATTCACCCTCTCCTTCAGCAGTTTCTGCAACTTGTCACAGGGGACTCCACACAGCTGCCTTCCATCTCCGATGCTTTCCCACAATACAGCAGGACCCATCAGTAAACAAGGCATATTGCTTCTCACTTTCTGACAGTTTACTATATGGTGGGGTCACTTCAGCACACATCTCCACCTCCTCTGGTGACATCCCAAAATCTTTGCCCTCTGGCCAGTCCATGATGACTTCTGGAATTCGTGGACGACTGGGATTTCCTATTCAAGCTCGTTGCGTAATGAGCGTGGCCCACTTACTCCATGTAGCATCGGTTGCATGATGTGTAGAGGAGACCCTGCCTTTGAACATCCAGCCCAGCACAGGCAACCGGGGTGCCAGGAGAAGCTGTGCTTCAGTTCCAATCACTTCTGAGGCAGCTCGAACCCCTTCATAGGCTGCCAGTATCTCTTTTTTTTCAGTTGGAGTGTAGCTGGCCTTGGATCCTTTGTATCCCCAACTCTAAAAGCCGAAGGGTCGACCTCGAGTCTCCCCTGGAGCTTTCTGCCAGAGGCTCCAGGTAGGACCATTCTCCCCGGCTGCAGTGTAAAGCACATTTTTCACATCTTGCCTGGTCCGGACTGGTCCAAGGGCTACTGCATGAACTCTCTCTTGTTTAATTTGTTCAAAGGCTTGTTGTTGCTCAGGGCCCCATTTGAAATGATTCTTCTTCCGGGTCACGTGATAGAGAGGGCTTACAATCAGATTGTAATTTGAGATGTGCATTCTCCAGAACCCCACAACACCTAAGAAAGCTTGTGTTTCTTTCTTGTTAGTTGGTGGAGACATTGCTGTTATCTTGTTGATCACATCTGTGGGGATCTGGTGACGTCCATCTTGCCATTTTATTCCCAAAAATTGAATCTCCTGTGCAGGTCCCTTGACCTTTCTCTGTTTTATGGCAAAACCGGCCTTCAGCAGGATTTGGATTGTTTTCCTCCCTTTCTCAAACACTTCTTCCCCTGTATTGCCCCACACGATGATGTCATCAATGTATTGCAGGTGTTCTGGAGTTTGCCCCTGTTCCAGTGCAGTGTGGATCAGTCCATGGCAGATGGTAGGGCTGTGTTTCCACCCCTGGGGCAGTCGGTTCCAACTGTACTTAAACCACTACATGGTCTTAGAGCTCTTGACCGCTGAGTTGTTGCATTACAGAGTAAAATGAGACAATTGGAAAAAGAAGTCAGGGCTTTACAAGATGCAAAGGCGATCATGCAAGAACTAAGTACTGCTCAAGCAGAGCTGTGCCATAGGTTGCAAGATACTGTAGAATGGTTGATTGCACATATTGCTAATAAACGTGGGGTGGTGTGTGTGTGTGGGGTGTGGTGTGGTGTGGTGTGTGTGTGGAGTGAGCGAAGTAGTGAATGAATTACTTGTTTTTCTTTGCTTGCGTGTGTGACTTTTTCTTTACTTATTAAACTGTCTATCTCAACCCACTAGTTTTCTCACTTTTACTGTTCCAATTCTCTGCCCCATCCCAATGGGTGTGTGTGAGTGAGCGTCTGTGAGGTGCTTAGTTGCTGACTGGGGTTTAACTGTGGCAGTCCTTTTTGGTGCCCAAGGTGGGGCTCAAAGGGTTTGAGATAACAACAGATTTGATTGGAATGTGCTAGATCAAATTTATACCTGCTATTGCTGTTTAGCTATATTGGGTACATTAGAATCTAGTGCTTGTTACTGGCTGCTTTTGCTGCCTGTTACCTTTTTCAAGCTTCTCTCACTGGATTTTAGTCCTGGGTCTTTATCTAATCTCTTTTTCATTCTTGATTCACTGGTTCCTACTCCTTTACCTGATATTTTTCTCTCTCTGGCCCCTAGTCAAGGTTTCCACTTGGACTTCAGACTCTTTTCCCATAATGTCAAAAGCTGGTCTGACCTTTTGTCAAGCTGGTCCCAGTCTCGAAGTCATCTTCCTCTTAAGCCTGAGCTGTAGAATGGCACAAGAGCAATCTTTAGACATTTGTAGGCAAATTTCCCAAGTGTGTGTGAAAAGTAATTGTTTTTTTCAAAGTTTAGCCTGGTGTAAACTGGACTAACCTGCCAGAGGAATGGAAGAAGACTAAAAGTGAAAAAAAAGATATTTAGAATCTTTATGGTCCTATTTCAATTTTCTTCTTCACAGCATGAAGATGTTAGCGCTTCTAAAATGAAGCTTGAGGAAAAGTTTCTCACACAGACTTCATTCTCAGCAGTGGCTGAACTCTAGGTGCACGGAAACTCTGTGGAAATATTTGGAATTCCAGATGTATTTATTTACAGAAATACAGCATAATTTTCTCCAAATATGAATATTTGAAAGTCACAGAAAAACTCATCTCTAAGAAGGAAAAATCAGGTGAAAGATTAAAAAGTTTCTTCAAATATTCAGAGAGATTCTATTGTTTGTTAGAATGTGTACAAGAATTTTTTACATATAAGTAGGAAAGAAGAATGGCTAGAAACAGAAGCTAATTATTCTAAGGCAATCTTATATTTGCTAGTGAATAAGTACTTCATATACTACAAGCTTTCAGACCCTGAGAAACAATCATAAAAATATTAATCTATAATTTAAAAGATAAGAATAATAAGAAGAGTGGATACAGAAATTATAGATGATGTTTGGAATCCATTAGTTCTACGAGAAATCAACTTGGACTTGTTTGGCAGGAGTAATGAAAAAGAAAAATGCCATGATTGTTACGACTTACTCTTTCTGAAAACAGACTATATTGTTTATAATGTAAATATGACTGAAAAAGCTTTTTTATAAGTATGTGGTTTCTCAGATGTGATCCACAGATAGTGGATGATAGTACAGTTATGCCAAGAACACAGTTGAAGAGCTTTCAGATCCACAATGTCATTATTGTTACATTTAAAAACTCATAATTAAAAAATACACTTCTTTTTGGCAATATTTCAGTTGAAACTGAAAAAATATCTGCAAGGATTTGGGGGAGCAAAGCTGAGTAATGCATCTAGATAAGCTCTGAGTACTTATAAAGGACAAGCTGATATGATCAGTCTACTGGCATATACAGTTCTTTCTCTACGGTCAGAAAAAAAACACAGGAGAAAATTGAAGCCACTAATAAACGTGACTAAGAAATGAAAGCATTACTCAGGGCTCAGTATCTTTAAAAAAAAATTCCTGTAGGAGTGCAGTGCCACAGAGCTGTGTAGGATATGCAAACTGTTTCTAGTGGTGTCCTGGGTTCAGCTGTAACAGGTTTTTTTCTCCTTCTTAGTAGCTGGTGCAGTGCTGTGTTTTCGACTTTAGTCTGAGAACAATGCTGATAAAACACAGATGTTTTTAGTTGTTGCTAAGTAATGCTTACCCCGATAAAGGACGTTTCAGTCTCTTATGCTCTGCCAGTGAGGAGGGGCACAAGAAGCCAGGAGGAAGCAGAGACAGGACACCTGACCCAAAGTAGCCAAAGGGGTATTCCATACCACGGCATGTCATGCCCAGGGGGGGAGTTACCCGGAAGGCCTAGATCACTGCTCAGGTCGGGCTGGGTATTGGTCGGCGGGTGGTGAGCAATTGTATTGTGCATCACTTGTGTTTATTGTAGTTTTTTTCCCTTTCCCCTTTTAGTTTTATAATCTCTCCCCTTGTTATTTCCCTTATCATTATTATTATTGGTGGTGGTAGTAGTGGTTTTGTATTATACCTCAGTTGCTGGACTGTTCTTATCTCAACCCATGGGATTTACATTCTTTCGCTTCTCCTCCCCATCCCTCTGGGAGCAGGGGGGGAGGGAAGAAGGGGCGGAGTGAGCGAGTGGCTGCATGGTTCTGAGTTACCGGCTGGGCTTAAACCACGACAGTCCTTTTTGGCACCCAATGTGGGGCACGAAGGGTTGAGATAACGACAGATCTGACCAGTGTGTGTCTAATATTTGTGATAAGCATTGTTTCAGATTAATAGTCACTCGTCACAATGTTGATTTATTTGCTCTCAGAGTTGTTTCACTTGGTCTCAGAGTATCAGCATGTCATAACTTACTTGCAGCCAGTGTTTGCTGTTTTAGTGTTTATCAGCTTTGGGGCCTGGGCTAAGGTTCTCATTTTGCTGTACTTTATGGTAATGACTTGTAATACAATAGACTCATTGATCAAGAAACTGGTCTGGTATGTGTTCTCAGCATGGTCATCACCTCTATACTATGGGAGGCATGTAATGGGAATTTTTGACAATTACACATCTCTTTTTTTTTTCCTTCTCTCGGATGGTCAACCTATGAAGGAGACATGCTTTCACACCCTCCACTCCCCCACCAGGCTATTTACAGTAGGAGTAGATTCTGGGAATGTTAAAGATCTTGAATATATTTTCAATGCCCTTGAAAGCTGCCTGCTCCTTTTGCTGGGAACCAGCATGTTGCTGAATATGCTCTCTGTGTTTTGCCTACAGCCATACCACCCCGAGAATGCCCGATCTTGTCCGATCTCGTCCGATCTCGGAAGCTAAGCAGGGTCGGGCTTGGGTCTTGTCTAAGGTTAAACGACTATTTAAGAATACCACCAAGAGATCTTCCCTGAGGCTGGACAGTCATGAGTGGCAGGGTGTGTGGGATTGTATGGGCAAGCTCCTAGGCCAGTTGCCCCTCCCCAGTGCTTTGGAAATTCACTCCTGAACAAATACGAAATCCAGAAAAATTATTAGAACACTTAGACAAGGTGTGGTGTCATCCTGGCAATACCAGAGAGGGACAACTTACCACAATGTGCTGGGGCTTGGCCTACTCCTACAGAGCCATGTCCTGTAAGGAGCAGGAAAAAGGTGTCTCTGGATCTGATGGCAAAGCAACAGACAATGCGGCTACTCAAACCCCAAGCACAGCAGCTACTCCAACTCCAGTGACAAGCACAGCAGCTACTCAAACCCCGACAACAGACACTGCAGCCTCTCCAACCCCAGTGAAAGACACTGCAGCCACTCCAACCCCAGTGAAAGACTCTGCAGCTGAACCAAAGGACCAATCCATGTCAGTATCAGTTGCCCCTATAAGTGAGAGGAAAAGCAAACAAAAGACACAAAAAACAACTCATACAGTGAAGGAAGATGAAGACTCAACGCGCAAACTACAGGGGGCGACATCTGAATGAGAGGAATTAGTACAGGAATCAGAGGAAGAGGTAACTTCTCAATCCCTGACCTTGACTGAGCTGCGGAATATGTAAAAAGATTTCAGCCGTCTTCCAAATGAGCACATCATCACCTGGTTGCTCCGATACTGGGACAGTGGGGCTGACAGTAATGAACTAGAAGGTAGGGAAGCCAAGCAGCTGAAATCACTTGCTAGGGAAGGGGGGAATCTACAAAGCGACTGCGAAAGAGAAACGAGTCCTCAGCTTCTGGAGGCGGCTCTTGGCAGCTGTGAAGGAAATGTATCCCTACAAGGATGATGTTATATGTTGCCCAAGCAAATGGACCATGATAGAGAAAGGCCTCCAGTACCTGAGGGAATTAGCCATTCTTGAGATGATCTGTCATAGGCCGGATGCCAGGAATGCACCCGCAGATCCAGATGAAGTTGAATGTACACGACCCATGTGGCAATAATTTACACGGAGTGCACCATCATATGTCCACTCATTGGCATCAATGACCTGGAGTGAGGTAGCGGCACCAACAGTGCATGAAGTGAGTCATCAGCTCCAGGAGTTTGAAGGCAATGTCACCCCTTCCATCATTTCAGCTGTGGAAAAACTGTCCCAGGTGGTCAAACAATTGAAAGATGATCTCTTCAGCTCCCCACGTGTACCGAGCCAAATCTCAGCTGTTAACAGAAGAAGCCCTATTGCCCGAGAAGGAAGATATAGGAGGTACACGCCATGGGCCACCCCATGGTTTTACTTGCAGGATCATGGAGAAGACATGACAAAGTGGGATGGAAAACCCACCTCACTTCTGGAGGAAAACAACGGTCAATGATGATCCTCACAAGAAAGTTGCTGCTCCAGTCTTTGGTGAGCCGCTTCCCAGATGGGGTGGAAGAGCTGATTTTACTCCAGCTCCTGTGATAAGTGTCCTGGGTTCAGCTATAGCAATCATTTTTCTCTTTCTTAGTAGCTGGTGCAGTGCTGTGTTTTCGACTTTAGTCTGAGAACAGTGCTGATAACACACCAATGTTTTTAGTTGTTGCTAAGTAATGCTTACTCCCATCAAGGACTTTTTCAGTCTCATGCTCAGAAGTCCCATTGCAGCCGATGACAGGAGTCTCAGGTAACTGGGAAAATGGGTGCATCCACCCATAGGTGAGGCTCCTCTCATGGCCACAAGAGGGTCCCACTTTTATATCCTTAGAAAAACAACTGGTTTTATACCAGATCTCTGTTTACTCGTGGGCCCGTGCAGTTTCTCATGATCTCACCGTTGTCCACTCTGAGAGCATTGGCCAGGCACCCCAGTGCGGCCAACTATGAAGGTCATAGAACAGCTGCACACCTATGTTTTCCTGCCTCTTTCCGACAAATAGTCACAATGAACATAAACATATATACTCTACTGAATACACTGTAGCAAACAACATACTTTGTTATGTCTCTCAGTCATGAGAGGGAATCAACTCTTAGCTAGGTTCCCATCCATTACACCAGAAGAGTTCAACAGTGTCATCAGCAGGCAACAATCCAACACTACACACTGTCTCTCCTGCCCTGAAAGACTGTTACAGCAGATGGAGCCTGACATCATGGACTGAATGAACTCAGCAAACTTTATAGGGATGGTCCACGGACTAAGGAATGATATCTGTATCTTTGTGTGTGTGTGTATATGCATTTATATGAGACAAAAAGCGATGGTATATTGAAAAATGTGGGATCTGAGCATTACGTGAATGGTATGGAGTAAGGGGTGGATACTGTCCTGGGTTCAGCTCTAACAGTCATTTTTCTCCTTCTTAGTAGCTGGTGCAGTGCTGTGTTTTTGACTTTAGTCTGAGAAGAATGCTGATAAAACACAGATGTTTTTAGTTGTTGCTAAGTAGTGCTTACCCCGATCAAGGACTTTTCAGTCTCTCATGCTCTCCCAGGGAGGAGAGGCACAAGAAGCCAGGAGGAAGCAGAGATAGGACACCTGACCCAAAGTAGCCAAAGGGGTATTCCATACCACAGCACATCATGCCCAGTATATAAACTGGGGGGAGTTACCCGGAAGGCCCAGAATGCTGCTTGAGTTGGGATGGGTATCTGTCGGCGGGTGGTGAGCAATTGTATTGTGCATCACTTGTGTTTATTCTTTTTTTTCCTTTCCCCTTTTAGTTTTATATTCTCTTCCCTTGATATTTCCCTTATCATTATTATTATTGGTGGTGGTAGTAGTGGTTTTGTATTATACCTTAGTTGCTGGACTGTTCTTATCTCAACCCGTGGGATTTACATTCTTTTGATTCTCCTCCACATCCCTCCGGGAGCAGGGGGGAGGAAGAAGTGGGGGAGTGAGTGAGCAGCTGCATGGGTCTAACTTACCAGCTTGTCTTAAACCATGAGAGGTGGTAAGAGAATGAGATGTTGGAAGTGGGTGCTGGAAAACTAGCATTCACTGGCAACAGGACAGAGTTAGAAATATTGGACCATAAGGCATCTCAGGAAATTGTCATACAGTTGCTTTTGAAAGCAAATCTATTCCTAGTTTCAGAGTACCATATTTACTTAAATATAAGGCGTCACTTAAGTTTCTTCATCTCTTCTGGGAGAAAAAAAGGTGAATTTGAGTTCATCCTGAATCTGTCCAGGCCCACCTGATAGGACAGTGAAGATTTTTTCTAAACTGATGAAAATTCAGACAGAAATATTTGGCTTAGGAAAGTGGATTGAATTTACTCTCTTCCCCTCTTTTCTCTACTTCATTTATGAATTAAACACAGATCCTGCAAGGCAAAATGATCCCACTCACCTAAAGAAGCATGTGTGTGTGGAGGGATATCTGTGATTAGACAGGAGAAAGGAGGGCAAGGAAAAGGCATAAAAGAGTAGGAGGAAGGAAGAGACACAGAATAGCAGCAGTGTATGAGACGAGAAGAAAGTGTGAGGCTTCCTCATCTTCATCCTCATCCTCCATCCTTGGTTTACTTAGGGTTTGAAATTTAAATTCATCTGGTATTAAACCAAATGGCAGTTGATGTAAGGGAGCAGCAGTAGTACCCCAGCCCAGAGCCTTGGAGGAAGTCGTGTCAGCAGGCTGCAAGCTGCTGGAGGAAGGATGTCTCTCTTCCAGCTACTTTCACCTCTCCCACAGGGAAGCAGTGATGGCTGCCATCCGAGTCCTGTGATTACTTTTCAGTCATTGTTTCTTTTGCACCCAGTACTTACTGACTGACCTGCTCATAATTTCCATCAGGCAACATGCTCTACAGCTCAAGATTGCCTCCATCAGAGTGCTTCAGAAAAAGAAAAGTGTTTGGGGGGGGGGTGGAGGGGGGCAAAACAACCAATGTAGAGCTAAGCCTCTTGTCATCACTATTAAATTTCTCCATGTTATATTACTTCGGTCTTCAAGATGAGGTGATTGTATATTGTTTCTCCTGTTAATGTCTATCATTTAATCTCCCAGCTTGATGCTTTGTATCTGCATGTACAGTTCAGCCTTAGCTGATGGATGTCACCATGTTTTTGTATCTTATATTAATTTTGGGAATGGCAAGACAGAGAAATGATTTCAGTAAGCTTGGCAAGCATGAACAAAGGCTTTCTCCACAAGACAAATAAAGTTAACTCAACTAAATCAACCTGGAAACTGATCAAAATTGTAAAAGGGTATAATTGAGACAAAGCTTAAGGCTTAGAGAAAGCTGGGTCAGACCTGAAGGAACAGTGACAATAAATATGAAAGGGTAGTAATCAATTATGTGGAGCTGCTACACTTAACTGTAATAATAAATTAACATTGTTTAAATGAAGAATTAAGAAGAAAAAAAAAAAGATTAACCATAAATTTACTTGGAATGATGCTTTCTTGTCCCTACAGCTCTGTTCCCCCACCTGGGATCTTATCTGTCCCAGTACTCATATTTTATTACTTACACGGGAGCATGAAATATATAGGGCATTTCACAATTCAATAAAGAAATTTTTTATAACCTACATAGGATAGTTCTGGATAGAGCAGTTTTTCTTTGCCCCTGAATCTGTTCACACCTCTGATTCTCAAGTGAACATGCAATTCTTTCCCCCAGACTTCAGTGTGTGTTTGGTTTCTTTTATATTTTTTCTTTTATCTTCAGTCTCAGGAAGTTCTGGTTTTTCACCCATGTGGTAGGAAAACATCATAGTTCATGCAAACCAAATATATAAACAAGTTTAAAGGCAGAGACAGATGGAGCCATCTGTATGATATCTAAACAAAATATTTTGGACATAATTCTAAAGCATTTGCATTAGTGTGTGAGCTTGAGCTGAAAGAACAAAACTGATGCAACAGAGTTACTCCTATGTGCCTTAGTTTCTTTGCTCCTGACCTGACGTTACTGCATTCAAAATGTCATGTGGGATAGTTAGAAACTAATGAATCTAGCCTCCTAACTACTTAACATCAAGGAATATATTTATAAGCTGTGTGTTGTTTACACTTGCCTCAACTGAATTATTTTTGATTGTAGCCTCTTTCACTCATCACTCTTATATGGAAGAAAGAACTGCTGTGGATCAGGTTGGGCGGAGAAGTGATTCAGAGCAGCCCTGTGGAGAAGGAATTGGGGGTGTTGGTCGATGAGAAACTTAACATGAGGTGACAGTGTGCACTTGCAGCCCAGAAAGCCAACCGTATACTGGGCTGCATCAAAAAGACTGTGACCAGCAGGTCGAAGGAGGTGATCCTGCCCCTCTACTCTGCTCTCGTGAGACCCCACTTGGACCACTGTGCGCAGTTCTGGTGTCCTCAACATAAGAAGGACATGGAGCTGTTGGAGTGAGTCCAGAGGAGGGCCATGAGGATGATAAGGGGGCTGGAGCACCTCCCGTATGAAGACAGGCTAAGAAGGTTGGGGCTGTTCAGCCTGGAGAAGAGAAGGCTGTGTGGAGACCTCATAGCAGCCTTCCAGTATCCGAAGGGGGCCTACAAGGATGCTGGAGAGGGACTCTTCATTAGGGACTGTAGTGGTAGGACAAGGGGTAATGGGTTTAAACTAAACCAGGGTAAGTTCAGGTTAGATATAAGGAAGTTCTTTACAGTGAGGGTGGTGAAGCACTGGAACAGGTTGCCCAAAGAAGTAGTAAATGCTCCATCCCTGGCAGTGTTCGAGGCCAGGTTGGACAGAGCCTTGGGCAACATGGTCTAGTGTGAGGCGTCCCTGCCCATGGCAGGGGGGTTGGAACTAGATGATCTTAAGGTCCTTTCCAACCCTTACGATTCTATGATTCTATGATTCTATGAAGATCATAGAATCATAGAATTATAGAATGGTTAGGGTTGAAAGGACCTTAAGATCATCTAGTTCCAACACCCCTGCCATGGGCAGGGACACCTTGCCCTAAACCACGTGGCTCAAGGCTCTGTCCAACCTGGCCTTGAACACCGCCAGGGATGGAGCATCCACAACCCCCCCGGGCAACCCATTCCAGTGCTTCACCACCCTCACTGTAAAGAACTTCTTCCTTATATCTAATCTAAACTTCCCCTGTTTAAGTTTGAACCCATTACCCCTTGTCCTACCACTACAGTCCCTAAGGAAGAGTCCCTCCCCAGCATCCTTGTAGACCCCCTTCAGATACTGGAAGGCTGCTATGAGGTCTCCACACAGCCTTCTCTTCTCCAGGCTGAACAGCCCCAACTCTCTCAGCCTGTCTTCATATGGGAGGTGCTCCAGCCCTCTTATCATCCTCGTGGCCCTCCTCTGGACTCGCTCCAACAGCTCCATGTCCTTTTTATGTTGAGGACACCAGAACTGTATGCAGTACTCCAAGTGGGGTCTCACAAGACCAGAGTAGAGGGGCAGGATCACCTCCTTCGACCTGCTGGTCACTCTTCTTTTGATGCAGCCCAGGATGCGGTTGGCTTTCTGGGCTGCAAGCGCACACTGCTGGCTCATGTTAAGCTTTTTGTCAACCAACACCCCCAAGTCCTTTTCTGCAGGGCTGCTCTGAATCTCTTCTCTGCCCAGCCTGTAGCAGTGCCTGGGGTTGCCCCGACCCAGGTGTAGGACCTTACACTTGGCTTGGTTAAACTTCATAAGGTTGGCATCAGCCCACCTCACAAGCGTGTCAAGGTCCCTCTGGATGGCACCCCTTCCCTCCAGCATATCAACCGAACCACACAGCTTGGTGTCGTCGGCAAACTTGCTGAGGGTGCACTCAATCCCAGTGTCCATGTCACCGACAAAGATGTTGAACAGGACCGGTCCCAACACCGATCCCTGAGGGACACCACTCGTTACAGGTTTCCAACTGGACATCGAGCCATTTACCACAACTCTTTGCGTGCGGCCATCGAGCCAGTTTTTTATCCACCGAGTGGTCCATCTATCAAATTGATCTCTCTCCAATTTAGAGACAACTTTAGAGACATCTTTCCCCAAACAACACTGGGGATTACCACAAACAGTTTTAGTGCTAGAAGCCTGTACATCTAATATAATTTTTAGTGGAAAATGCATAGACCTTCATATGTTTCAGAGTTAGCACATGAAACCCAACCAAAAAATGACAATGGCAGTCCAGAAAAGTAATGCAGCTTCATCATAACTGTGCATGTTCAGAGCATTGCCCACAACAAAACTTAGACTCACTCAAATCTAAAGATTTTGTAGCTCAGTGCCTTCACTTTAGGTTATGAGGTAGTGTGTGAGAAATGGGAATCTGAGGAAGCTGTTGTTTTCTCCCTTGTAAGGCAATCTGTTTCACTGCTACTGGTAGGAAAGATTCATGCTAGATTTCATATGCTTATTTTTGTTTGGAGAAAGTGATTCGTAGAACTCGTTAAGAACTCGCCAACAAAGTTTTAAGTTGACAAGCAGGTATTCTTTATTGTGGCGCTGGGGAACACGGGGGATAGCTCCTCCTAGCTTGTCCCGTCAGAGCTTCAAACTAACTGTGATTATATCATTGTTAATCATACATATTCATTACATTATATGCATATTTATGAAGTTACTTATACATGACATCACATTTCTAGATTATTCTTCCTGCATGCGCACTCTATTATGGTAGTGGTCTTTGGGACCCCTGGTGGTCGTTTCTTCATCATCTTCCTCTTCATCACCTTGTCCTTTGGCTGAACTTCAAGTTTTGAAAGTCCCGTCGTCAAGCCAACTACCACCAGTCCAGTTCTGGCTGGTTATTGTGCACCTCATTTCTGTTACTTACTCCTTTCTATTGTTCAAAACCACCAAGCTCAACATCCCGTAACCACGAAACAAAACTGAGTTTACTTATTTACAAAAGATCATTTTTCATTTTGTACTTTCCTGTCTCAAAAGTTTCCCTTGCTCTTTGTCACCATCATCTTCACTCTTCCCATAGCTGATTACTTTTATAGGTCAAAATGTTGAAGCAAGGGTCTGTAAAACACATGCATGTATGAATTAAAGTAACTTTTGAAAATATCTGTCCTTACTCTGGTGAGATCACATTGTTAGGTAAATACTTTTGCTGTCTTTCATTCCAGCCTCTTCCTGGGATACACTTGGTCTCAGGTAGTAGAGATCTTATGAGAAGACAAACCTTTTGTCAAAGCAACAGTTGCAAGCATACCATTGTTGGTTTTATCATGTTTTACAGTGCCATAACATCCATTGGTAAAACTGGGGTCTTACATTTCTATGTGGAGATTGCTATCTAGTATCTCATTAATAACTCCCTCTCACACTCATTATAGTTTAATATGCCTCTGATGGCTACGACATCACTTAAGCAGGAAAATACCATGAAAATATTGAAAGTGGTCCTAGAAGTAGCAAGGAGTTGGGATGCATGTTCCATCTTGGGTGTCCCAATGCTATTGGCATTGTCTAAGAGCAGTTATACCTAATATTTATAAATTCAAGAAAACTCAGAGAGTTAATGGAAATATTTGCTGAAGCTAAGATGAGGTAGGTGCCCAGCAAGGTAGTAGATAGTGCTGGGGCTTGGGCTAATCTGTTGAATTAGAAGCAGCAACACATGCTATCTGTTTGCATGGTACCATTGAAGGACTGAGCCAAAAATATCAGGATCTGGCAAGTTCACGGTGCTGGCTTTTTCTTTGCAACACTACTGGAATCTTCTTTTTTTTTTTTTTTTTTTTTTTTTTTAATTTTAGAATGTCTGCTGTGTTTCTTTCCTGTTTAGCCAGTAACGCTGTCGGGTTTGAAGTATTTGCAAAGCAGAGGGATGCAGGCATGTGATTCGACCAGCTACTTTTGGAGTCGGGCACCCTGCCATTCCCACGCCCGGGGCAGAGGGCTAGAAAGTTGCCGCAGCCACCTTCTGCGGTGGGCTCCGTGCCATCTTCACCTGTGACTCTCGGGCGCATGAGCTCACACCCGGGTCTCCTCGCCGAGCCACAGGGCGCACCGCTGCTTCCGTGGCACCCGGGGCTGGCGCGGAGGCGTGCGCGCGCGGCGTTGCCGTGGAGACGGCACCGCAGAGGGCGGCAGGAGGCTCTCCGGGCGCCGCCGGCGCCCCGTAGAGGCGTCCCGAGGCAGCTACGCCGCGGTGGGCCCCGAACCTTCTCCCCCCGCTTCCATTTCCTATTATAGAAGCGCTTCCGGCGCCGTGGACCAGTCTGACATCATCCCCCGCACCCCGGTGATGTCAGCGCCGGAAGCGGTGCGTGACGTCGGTGCGTAGGGGAGCGCGGTGACATATGCTATTTAAAGCTCCCCGGGTGGAGAATGGAGGTAGAGTGAGTAAGTGTCGTCGTGAGCGGTTTTGAGCTGGCTGCTTGTGGCGGTGTGCGCGGTGGACTGTTAGGGCTCTTACTTTCGGAGGAGCGGAACGGAGGCGTGGGCTGCAGGCGTGGCGGCTGCTCCTGCCCACCGCGAGGGGACAGGCGGGCGGAGGCGTGAGCTGGCGGATGTGAGCGGGCAGAGGCAGCGGCTCGAGGGCGCTGGAGCAGCCGCGCACCGCCTGACACAGAGGTCGCGCACTCTCTCTCTCCCTCCCTCCCTCCGTCCCGCCGGCGCGGCTGAGCCCGCGGCCCTGCCGCAGAGGGGCGCGGGCTCGGCGGCCCCTCCCGCTGGCAGTGACCGACCCGCCGCGCGCCCAGGAAGGTGCCCGCCCGCTCGCTGCAGAAGGCGGCGTGACGGCGAGGAGCGAACCCGCCGCAGCGGGAAGGAGGAACGGCGCTCCGCATCTCTGCAGGATTGGGGGAGCGCGGCGCCCCGGTGCCCTAGGGGGACGCGCGGCCGCTGCGCGCCGGGAGCCCGATGCCAGCGCCGGTGCCTCCTCGGGAGAATGCACCGGTGCCCGCCACGCTGCTGGCGGGGGTGCTAGAGGAAGCGGCGGCGTGGAGTCCTGCGCGCCCCGCCTGCCCCATTCCGCTCCGCCTCTGAGTCGCACGTAGCCTTCGGCGGCCGCTCACCTCTCGGCGAGAAGCGCCGCATCCGCCACCAGCCCCTCGCGGAGAAGGCGAGCGTCTCCCCGTCCGCCCGCAGGAGGGGACCCGTCTGCACCCGGAGCTGCCGCTGCCGCCCGACCGAGGGTCGGAGTCGCTGCCTGCGGGCACCTGACGAGGCCGGCAGCCATGGGAGATCGGCCCGCAGGGGGTGCTCCCTAGCGCGCGGTCGACTCAGCTCTGCCCGGCGGCTGCGAGCCGGCGACGCGGCAAGCCCAATCCAGCGGACTGCCGCCGCTGCGGAGCTGCCGTTGCGGCGAGACGCGGCGAGGAACGCCCCGAGAACGCAGCGCCGCCGGCCGCCATGGGGTAAGGATGTCGCAGGGGCCGCTGGAGCGGGGGGGATGGAAACGGCTGCCCGCGCGAGCTGTTGTTGTTCAAGCGGGAGCTGCTGAATGCGCACGGAGGCGAGAGGTTTTACTGGCTGGGCGCATAAGAAGCAGCAATCCTGCTGTGATCGTTGCTGTGAATCAACCCGATGAAAGAAAAGCAGGGTGCACCGTGATCTGCAGAAGAGCCACCTTGGCTTCCAGATCCCCACCATGAGAACCTTCCCCTGGTCTTTTAGGGGTGTTTAGTTCTGAAAACGACTGCTTTAAGCTCAGTGTGACAAGGTGAAACTTAAGAGCAGCCAAGGCTCTTTTTAATTCTCCTGGAGTCTTCAGAAGATATAAATCAAGGTGTGAATTTCCCAATATAGTGAAGAAGGCTTTAGAGAAATCTGCTTTACAGAAGGTCCCCTAAGTGAATTGGGATATCCACTTGAGGCTTTAAGGAAATTAGAAAGAATAAAATCTTTAAAAGGAACCGGATCACATCTAATTCAGTAGCTATAAAAGTGATATAGATATCTGTGAAAACTTTCCACAGTTGTATTCTTAGTAATTTGTATAGTGAGATGAAAAAATAAACCTTGTTCTTGCCTAATAACCTCTGAATAGAATGGAAACTCATCCATGTACAAAAGCAACAGAAACGCAGTATGATTTGGGTAACTGCAAGGTGGAGGCAGACTTTTAATGTACTAACAAGATGCTGGTTTTCTAAGACTTTATTACATAATTCAGAATATAAAAGTTATAACTCATGTCTCTTGTATTTTGGTCATTCAAAAATTCAAATGTGAAATTGATATAGTAATGTGGAAGTTAAGTGTCTCTTTCCTCAAGCTGTTAAGGACACTTGGAATTCTCCAATTTATTAACTTCCTTCCATGTAGGGTAATAACAGCTGTGTCCTTGGCTCTGTCCTAGTCACTGGGACTCACTGTGCAAGATATAGGAAGGAATGGCTTCTTAGGCTAGCTTTTATTTTCCTGTTGTCTTCCCTTCCATTTGAAAAAAAAAAAATCCCAGACACAATAAACCCAAGCTTGCAACTGTCTACATATTCAAGAAAGTGATAATGTGTTTAAAAAACCTACCAAAAGGCTAAATGATGTTATAGTGTTTTGGGGATATATTCTTAAAACTGCTAAGCAGACACAGAATTATGTAGCTTTTAAAATTCAAAAAATGGAAAACATCTCATTTATTTAAAATCGGTATTGTGTTTGTAAATGTCAGTTAAGTGTATCATATTACAAAGAACCGGTGAAGAGGAGTAAACTTTCTACTTTCTCCAGAATTAAATTGAACACTTCTGAAAACAAAAAGCCAACTTAAAATAAAAAACAAACCCCAAAACCTTAATTTCTCCATTTCATAAACTCCAGTACTGCTAGTGTTTTAGCATGGTAGTTAATGAACAGTGCAAATTCATATCTGTAGAGGGAGTGGAAATAATCCTAATTACTGAAGAACTATAAAAATTATTTGGAGAAAGGGTGTAAAGTTGGTTTCATGACTCTTAAGTAGTATCTTGGCATGTTAAGGTCAAGAAGACGAAACTTGCAAATATTTTGAAGACTCTTTAGACAATGCACACTGTCTTTTAACAAGGTGGTCAAAACCAGCAATGTAGATATGTGTTACTGATGATAAACTCTCTGCTTTTTAAGAGTGCATCCAAGCCAGGGCCAGCCCCAGCTCTGTGGATCTGTGGTTAAGTATCAGACACTTGCTAATGTTCAGAGCAGAGGTTTTGTTTCAGTAGCTATATTGTATTGGCATCTAAATGCAATTGCCCATGGATTTCAGACTATTTCTAGACCAAGATGTATTAGACTGTTAACATTGCAGTTATAAAAATAGTCTTCTGATGCTCTGCTAAGGTCTTAAAATTGAGTGCTCTAGAAGCAAATTGCGAAGTTATTGATAATCCATGTACCTGGCCACACAAGGGTCAGTGTACTTAATTCGGTATTTAATGGGTCCCGCTATCCTACATAAGCTTGTAGTACCTGGCTGGTGGAGAGTTTACCTATTCTAATGGTTGGAACACAGAGAACTTGGGATGGGGGAGAGTAATTGGCTTACCAAACCAGCAGTGGCTTAGTCTCATTTATTATAGTGAAGAGTTCACTGTTCTGCCAGTGTAGTTCAGCTCACTGAATACCATCAGGCAAGCCTTGTAATTATGCACTGTGTATGCAGTGAATACCAAGCTGTGGGTGATTGGTCTCCAAAGCTGTGCTGCTACTAATTTTTTTTTTTTTTAATTTTTTTTTTTTCCAGAAACTTGAGAATGGTCTATAGAGTACAGTAGTTTAGGAGCCACTCTTCTTACTGCTGTATCCCATATGTCTGTGGGTGTCCCTCATATCACAGTGTCCTGGGTTCAGCTATAGCAGTCATTTTTCTCCTTCTTAGTAGCTGGTGCAGTGCTGTGTTTTTTAACTTTCAGCCTGGGAACAATGCTGATAACACCGGTGTTTTTAGTTGTTGCTAAGTAATGTTTATTCCAACCAAGGACTTTCTCAGTCTCATGCTTTGCCAGGGAGGAGGGGAAGCCGGGAGGAAACAGAGACAGGACACCTGATCCAAACTAGCCAAAGGGGTATTCCATACCACAGCACGTCATGCCCAGTATATAAACTGGGGGGAGTTACCCGGAAGGCCCAGATCACTGCTCGGGTCGGGCTGGGTATTGGTCGGCGGGTGGTGAGCAATTGTATCCTCTCCCCTTGTTATTTCATTAATCATTATTATCATTGGTGGTAGCAGTAGTGGTTTTGTATTATACCTTAGTTGCGGGACTGCTCTTATCTCACCCCGTGGGAGTTACATTCTTCCGATTCTCCTCCCCATCCCTCCGGGAGCGGGGGGAGGAAGAAGGGGGGGGAGTGAGCGAGCAGCTGTGTGGTTCTGAGTTACCTGCTGGGCTCAAACCACGACAGTTCTTTTTGGCGCCCAACGTGGGGCACAAAGGGTTGAGATGACGACAGATCTGACCAGAGTGTGTCTAATCATATTTGTGGTAAGCATTCATTGTTACTACTCATCACAATGGTGATTATTTGGCTCTCAGACTTGTTGCGTTTGATCTCAGAGTTTCAGCATGTTGTACCTTACTTACAGCCACTATTTGCTGTTTTAGTGTTTATCGGCTGGGGAGCCTGGGCTAAGGTTCTTGTTTCACTGTACTTCATGGTAATGACTTGTAATACAATAGACTCATTGATCATGAAACTGGTCTGGTTTGTGCTTCCAGCGTGGCCATCACCTCTATACATTGGGAGGTATATAATGAAATATTTTAGCAATTGCATATCTTTTTTTTTTCTCCTCGGGGTGTCGACTTATGAAGGAAGCATTCTCTTTCACCCCCCGTTCCCCCACCAGCCTATTTGCAACAGCAGTTGAGAGTTCTGAAGGTTTTAGATGGCCTTTGAATACCCTTGAAACCTGCCTCCTGATTGTGCTGGGGATCAGCATGTTGGCAAACATATGGAGTGTGTTTTACCCACAGCCATCCCATCCTGGGAACATCCTAATTCATTTAATCTTGAAAGTTAAGCAGTATCGGGTTCGAATCTGGTCTAGGGTTAGACGAAAATATAGGAGGACCACCAAGAGATTTTCCCTGAGGCTGGACAGTCATGAGTGGCAGGGTGTGTGGGATAGTATGGGCAAGTATCTAGGCCAGTGGGCCACTCCAGTGCTTTGGAACTTCACCACTGAACAAGTGCAACATCTGGAAAAACTAGTAAAACACTTAAACGAGGTGTGCTGTCGTCCTGGTTATACCAGAGAGGGACAACTCGCTGCAACGTGCTGGGGCTTGGCCTACGCCTACAGAGCCCTGCTCAACACTATCCAGCACCTTCAAAGGGAAAAAAACGTCTCTGGATCTGATGGCAAAGCAGCAGACAACGCAGCTATGCCAACTACAAGCACAGCAGCTACTCAAAACCTGACCACAACAGACAACACAGCTACTCCAAGTACAGCAGCTACATCACCCCAGTGACAAGCACAACAGCTACTAAAACCCTGACCACAACAGACAATGCGGCTACTCCAAGCACCTCAGCTACACCAACCTAAGTGACAAGCACAGTAGCTACTCAAACCCCGACAGCAGCAGACAATGTGGCTACTCCAAGCACCGCAGCCACACCAACCCCAGTGACAAGCACAGTAGCTACTCAAACCCTGACAGCAATAAACAATGCAGCTGTTGGTGTTACTCAACCCCCAAGCAGAGCAGCTGCACCAACCCCAGCAATAGACATTGCAACCACTCCAATCCTAGTGGCAGACACTGCAGCCACTCCAACCACAGTGACAAACACTGCAGCTAAACCAAATGGCCAGTTTGTGACAATGTCTGTTGCCCCTGTAAGCAAAAGTAAACGAGAGGCACAAAGAGCAACCCGCGAAGTGAAGAAAGATGAAGACCCAATGCCATTACTACACGGAACAGCATCTGAACAAGAGTTACTACTACGTGGATCAGAGGAAGAGGAAGAAGAAGAAGAGGTCACTTCTCAACCCCGGACCTCAACCGAGCTGCGGAATATGCGAAAAGATTGCACCCGTCTTCCAGGGGAGCACATTGTCACCTGGTTGCTCCGATGCTGGGACAATGGGGCCGACAGTCACGAACTAGAAGGGAGGGAAGCCAAGCAGCTGGGATCACTTGCTAAGGAAGAAGGAATTGACAAAGCGATTGCAAGAGAGAAGTGAGCCCTCAGTCTTTGGATGCGGCTCCTGGCAGCTGTGAAGGAAAGGTTTCCCTACAAAGACGATATTACGAGTCGCTCAGCCAACTGGACCGCGATAGAGAAAGGCATCCAGTCCCTGAGGGAATCAGCCATTCTAGAGATGATCTATCGTAGGCCGGATGCCAGGAACACATCCGTAGATCCAGATGAAGTCGAATGTACGCGACCCATGTGGCGGAAACTTACACAGAGTGCGCCATCATCATATGCCCACACATTGGCATCAATGGCCTGGAATGACGGAGTATCACCAAGAGTGGATTGCCTGATTCGTCAACTCCGAGAGTTCGAAGACAATCTCACCCCTTCCATCATTTCAGCTGTGGAAAAACTGTCCCAGGAATTCAAACAATCGAGAGACGATTTATCCGATCAATCCAGCTCCCCACTCGTACCAACCCATGTCTCAGCTATTAACAGAAGGCACCCTACTGCTCGAGAAAGAAAATATAGGAGGTACACGCCACGGGCCGCCCTATGGTTTTACCTGCAGGATCACGGAGAAGACATGAGAAAGTGGGATGGAACACCTACCTCAGTTCTGGAGCAATGGGTGCGTGAACTGAAGAGGAGAACAATGGTCAAGGATGATCCTCCCAGGAAAGCTGCTGCTCCAGTCTCTGGTGAGCAGTTTCCCAGATGGAGTGGAAGAGCTGATTTTACTCCCGCTCCTGTGATAAGGAATACTAATCCCTTTCTACAAGACATAAGTGGAGAATTTTATAATCACTATTAGAGGGGCCCTGCCTCCAGCCAGGTGGAGGAGAGGGATAATCGGGTTTACTGGACTGTGTGGATCAGATGGCCTGGCACATCAGTCCCACAGGAGTATAAGGCTCTAGTAGATACCGGTGCACAGTGTACTCTGATGCCATCAAGGTATCAAGGGGTGAAACCCATTTATATTTCTGGAGTGACAGGAGGATCCCAAGCGTTAACTATGCTGGAAGCTGAAATCAGCCTGACTGGGAGGAAGTGGCAAAAGCACCCCATTGTGACTGGTCCAGGGGATCCATGCATCCTTGTCCTAGACTATCTCAGGAGAGGGTACTTCAAAGACCCAAAAGGGTATAGATGGGCTTTTGGTATCGCTGCCTTGGAGACAGAGGAAATGAAGCAGCTGTCCCCCTTGCCCGGTCTCTCAGAGGATCCTTCTGTTGTGGGGTTGCTGAAGGTCGAAGAACAACAAGTGCCAATTGCGACCACAACAGTGCACTGGCGGCAATATTGCACCAACCGAGACTCCTTGATTCCCATCCATAAGGTGATCCGCAGACTGGAGAGCCAAGGAGTGATCAGCAGGACCCGCTCACCCTTTAACAGCCCCATATGGCCAGTGCAAAAGTCTAATGGAGAGTGGAGACTAACAGTAGACTATCGTGGCCTGAACGAAGTCACACCACCATTGAGTGCTGCCGTACTGGACATGCTAGATCTTCAATATGAACTGGAGTCAAAGGCAGCCAAGTGGTATGCCACAACTGACATTGCCAATGCATTTTTCTCAATCCCTTTGGCAGCAGAATGCAGGCCACAGTTTGTATTCACTTGGAGGGGCGTCCAGTACACTTGGAACCGACTGCCCCAGGGGTGGAAACACAGCCCTACCATCTGCCATGGATTGATCCAGACTGCACTGGAACAGGGGCAAGCTCCAGAACGCCTTCAATCCATTGATGACATCATCGTGTGGGGTGATACAGCGGAAGAAGTTTTTGAGAAAGGGAGGAAGATAATCCAAATCCTGCTGAAGGCCGGTTTTGCCATAAAACGGAATAAGGTCAAGGGACCTGCACAGGAGATTCAATTTTTGGGAATAAAATGGCAAGATGGACGTCGCCAGATCCCCACAGATGTGATCAACAAGATAACAGCAATGTCTCCACCAACTAACAAGAAAGAAACACAAGCTTTCTTAGGTGTTGTGGGGTTCTGGAGAATGCACATCCCAAATTACCGTCTGATTGTAAGCCCTCTCTACCACGTGACCCGGAAGAAGAATGATTTCAAATGGGGCCCTGAGGAACAACAAGCCTTTGAACAAATTAAACGAGAAATAGTTCATGCAGTAGGCCTCGGACCAGTCCGGGCCGGGCCAGATGTGAAAAATGTGCTCTATACCGCAGCTGGGGAGAATGGTCCTACCTGGAGCCTCTGGCAGAAAGCTCCAGGGGAGACTCGAGGTCGACCCCTTGGCTTTTGGAGTCGGGGATATAAAGGATCTGAGGCCGGCTATACTCCCACTGAAAAAGAGATACTGGCAGCCTATGAAGGGGTTCGAGCTGCCTCAGAAGTGATTGGAACTGAAGCGCAGCTCCTCCTGGCACCCCGGTTGCCTGTGCTGGGCTGGATGTTCAAAGGCAGGGTCTCCTCTACACATCATGCAACTGATGCTACATGGAGTAAGTGGGCCGCACTAATTACACAACGAGCTCGAATGGGAAATCCCAGTCATCCAGGAATTCTAGAAGTCATCATGGACTGGCCAGAGGGCAAAGATTTTGGGATGTCACCAGAAGAGGAGGTGACGCGTGCTGAAGAGGCCCCACCATATAATGAACTGTCAGAGAGTGAAAAGCAATATGCCTTGTTTTCTGATGGGTCCTGCCATAATGTGGGAAAGCATCAGAGATGGAAGGCAGCTGTGTGGAGTCCCCTGTGACAAGTTGCAGAAACTGCTGAGGGAGAGGGTGAATCTAGTCAGTTTGCAGAGGTGAAAGCCATTCAGCTGGCCTTGGACATTGCTGAATGAGAAAAATGGCCAGTACTTTATCTCTATACTGACTCATGGATGGTGGCAAATGCCCTGTGGGGGTGGTTGCAGCAATGGAAGCAGAGCAACTGGCAACGCGGAAGTTAACCCATCTGGGCTGCTGCATTGTGGCAAGATATCGCTGCCCGGGTGCAGAACCTGGTGGTGAAGGTATGCCACGTAGATGCTCATGTACCCAAGAGTCGGGCCGCTGAGGAACACCAGAGTAACCAGCAAGTGGATAAAGCTGCTAAGATTAAAGTGGCTCAGATGGACTTGGATTGGCAACGTAAGGGTGAATTATTTTTAGCCCGGTGGGCCCATGACACCTCAGGCCATCAAGGCAGAGATGCAACATATAGATGGGCTCGTGGTCGAGGGGTGGACTTAACGATGGACACTATTGCCCAGGTTATTCACGAATGTGAAAGATGTGCTGCAATTAAGCAAGCCAAAGGGTTAAAGCCTCTCTGGTATGGAGGACAATGGCTGAAGTACAAGTATGGGGAGGCCTGGCAGATTGACTATATCACACTCCCACCAACCCGCCAAGGCAAGCGCTATGTGCTTACCATGGTGGAAGCAACCACCGGCTGGCTGGAAACGTACGCTATGCCCCACGCCACTGCCCGGAACGCTATCCTGGGCCTTGAGAAACTAGTTTTGTGGCGACACGGCACCCCAGAGAGAATTGAGTCAGACAATGGGACTCATTTCCGGAACAACCTCATAGACACTTGGGCCAAAGAGCATGGCATTGAGTGGGTATATCACATCCCCTACCATGCACCAGCCTCTGGGAAAATCGAATGGTACAGTGGGCTGTTAAAATCTCCACTGAGAGCAATGGGTGGTGGGACTTTCAAACACTGGGATACACATTTACCAAAAGCCACCTGGTTGGTCAACACTAGGGGATCTGCCAACAGGGCTGGCCCAGCCCAATCAGAACTTTTACATACTGTAGAGGAGGATAAAGTTCCTGTGGTGCACATAAAGAATTTGTTGGGGAAGACAGTCTGGGTTATTCCTGCTTCAGGTAAAGGCAAACCCACTCGTGGGGTTGCTTTTGCTCAGGGACCTGGATATACTTGGTGGGTAATGCGGGAAGATGGGGAAGTCCAATGTGTACCTCAAGGGGATTTGATTTTGGGGGAAAACAGCCAATGAACTCAATTGTACGCTGTTGCCTGCTCTATAACACTTTTATAGCCCACCAGCTAGATATCTTCAGGTCGCCAGCAATTGACCCTGACTTCCCTCCGATCATCACCTCAACCAAGAATGAATTTTGAGGAAACCAGACAAGCTCAGCAGTGACCAGATAAGTTTGGCGGTATCATCCGCAGGCAACAACCCAACACTACATACCATCCCTCCTGCCCTGAAAGACTATTACAAGAGTTGGAGCCTGACATCATGGACTGGATGAGTTCAGCAATTTTACAGGGATTGGTCCATGGACTAGGGAATGATATCTTTCTCTGTGTGTGGGTGTATATATATGTGTATATATGGGACAGGGGCGATGGTGTGTTGAGAGATGTGGGATCTGAGCATGACGTGAGTGGTATGGAATAAGGGGTGGATACTGTCCTGGGTTCAGCTATAGCAGTCATTTTTCTCCTTAGTAGCCGGTGCAGTGCTGTGTTTTTTAACTTTCAGCCTGGGAACAACGCTGATAACACTGATGTTTTTAGTTGTTGCTAAGTAATGTTTATTCCAACCAAGGACTTTCTCAGTCTCATGCTTTGCCAGGGAGGAGGGGAAGCCGGGAGGAAACAGAGACAGATCACCTGACCCAAACTAGCCAAAGGGGTATTCCATACCACAGCACGTCATGCCCAGTATATAAACCGGGGGGAGTTACCCGGAAGGCCCAGATCGCTGCTCAGGTCGGGCTGGGTATCTGTCGGCGGGTGGTGCGCAATTGTATCCTCTCCCCTTGTTATTTCACTAATCATTATTATCATTGGTGGTAGCAGTAGTGGTTTTGTATTATACCTTACTTGCGGGACTGCTCTTATCTCAACCCGTGGGAGTTACATTCTTCCGATTCTCCTCCCCACCCCTCCGGGAGCGGGGTGGGGGGAAGAAGGGGGGGAAGTGAGCGAGCGGCTGTGTGGTTCTGAGTTACCGGCTGGGCTCAAACCACGACACACAGAAAAAGGGAAACAAATCAAGCCCTTGGGATTGTACAGGCCAGGTAGTGTAGAATAGGATGTTCAGTCTTGATTCTCTACCTTCCAGTTTCTCTCTCTCCCTCACTCCTAGTTTTTCATCCCTGTTGCATAAAGATGAGTTCCTAACAGTAGTCACTGTTGAGTGATATACCCTTTTTTTTATTCTTTTTTTTTTCTTTTTTGTTTTGTGCAGGCCTTTCTGTTGGGTTGTCCACACTGAATATAGCATTCACTAATAGGAAAATATTGATTTTTGTGTAAATAAGATGACCTCAGTATGTTCTATCCCAGTTCCTAATGTGTGCCTTTTGTATTGCCAGTATCGAGAAACACAAAATTTGTCAGTATTGCGTAATTGATTGTCTTTGAGCAGAGGTTTGATTATATTAAAAATCCTTAAGATACGAATCTTAAGTAAACATACTCAGGATGTGTATTGGTAGCCCAGGTTAGTGTATACATTGACCATTGAAAGCTGCAAACCATCACCTTATTTTACTGGTTATTGGTACTGCTTTTACTTTCTAGCAGGGGAATTAGATGTTAGTATTTGTGGACTATGATGCAGTCATTGCTCAGGCTGTAATGAATACATTTCATGCTAGTAGGAGTATGGAAACTGCACAGCCATGACTTCTAGTAAGGTTGAGTATTTGGTGTCCTGTTAAACTTAATCTCTTGGATTAATTCCTGGATTATTAATGAGTAGTCTCTCTCTAACTACTTTCCTTTATGGTCTTCTGTGCTGTGGACAAGTATCCAAATTAATCTTACTAGCTTTTCCCCTTCACTCTTTACCTTGTAATTCCTCATCATTCAGCAAAGCTTCTATAAGATGTGCTTGTCTCTGTCATGTCACGTTAATCAAGGTATCTTTTTATAAAGACTTTTCTTGGACTATATTTAGTATGTTATCTTCATAAACATGGTTATGGTATGTGTCAATTTGAGATGGCAGATTTAGAATACTAGGGTTCTCTAAGTTGGCTAGAGAATATTGTGGAAGATGAGTATTTTAGGATATATTTATTAGCATTGTAATTACCTAAAATAAGTATTTTAATTTAATTTTTGGTAGTTAGGGGAAAATGGCTGTTACTGGTTGATCATTCCTAGCTCTTACCCTTGTTGAAGGATGGGGAGTTAGTCAAATGCATTTCTTTAAAGCATTCAGGATGCAGAGTCCCATTTTGAAGAGAGGATACTATAGTTGTAGGGGAATTGACAAATCATGCTAATTCTAAATTCTAGGATTTAATAACTTTTACAAAGCCAGTTTGAAGCTTTAAATTCTAAAAATATATGAAAATCTATACTGTTTGAGCATATGGGATAGACAAATTTTGCTGTGGAAATTGGGTTGGTACCTGTTGACTTGCTTTTTTAGGTGTTTCCAAAGCAAAGTCTCATCCTTAAACTTTTCATTTTACTTTCCCTAGCTGAGTAACAAAACATTAGCACTATAAAGCTGTTAGGAGCCAGAAGTATTGCTAACTAACTGTTGAATTTGACCTGACTCAGGTTCTTTAACCTGTCTTTTTTCCCCTCCCACAAGGCTTAATGATAGCTCTCCCAAAACTTTGTCTTAGCAACAGTTTCATCAGCTGTGCTTCTCTGACACAGAAATATTGCAGATAATAGAGCAGAAGGTACAGCATCTTGGCAGTAGTTTGGTATTACTACACCTACTGGTCATGTTGCTATCTCAAGGGTAAAATGAGATGCTTATTGTGGGAAAGCAATAGCAGCAAAGTAGTTCATGTTATCTTCTGTAGCAGTGTGTAGAGTGTAACAAAACCAGATCAACATTACTTACTATAGATAACACCCACAAAATGATTTTATGAAAAAGTTAGTAAGGTATAAATACCTAGACAGATGTACTGTATGTAAACATGGTTAATAAACTACTTTGTCAGGCAGCAATGCATGGAGACCTCTACCGTGCTTAAATTATCTTCTGTCACAGTAGTTTTATGACCATGAAATCTAAACCAGCTATTCTGGCCTGGCAACACATAAATGTGTGCCCTGAACGCCACAGGGGATGTTTTCCATGTTGATCCAGTGAAGGTATTCATAATACCTTAAGGCTGTGACTGATCTTTTTCAGTATTTCCATGCAATATAAAGATTGTATAAATTGCCTCTCTGGGTGAAATACTAGTTCTGCTGAAAATAAACATTTTAAGTTTTTAACATTCATCATGTTGAGATTATTCTTAATGTCTTGAGGAAAACATCAGATGAATGTTTTGTGTGTGTGCACTTGTGATTTCTCCCTCCCAAACAGTGCTTACCCTACCACAATTCCCATTATCTTTGCAGATGTCAAGGCAATACTTGAGGAAGTATACAGTCACAAAGTTGTAGAGATTGCAACAGCTTGAAATACTGTAACAGGCCATTACTTCTAATCAGGGGAGGCAATGACACCTAATTGGCTTTAGGGCATTTCTGCTTGCTAATTAGTAAAAGTTCTAAGTAGTATTCAGATATCAATTTTATGGGAATTTTGCTGGAAAACATTCCTTATGATTGTCTCTTAAGACTGTAATTTGATTTAAAGCTCTTAGCTGATCACTCTTAAAATCACACCTTTCCAAATCTATGTCTATGCATTAGTGTACTACAAAGAGAAGAACATTATCTTGTGATGTACCACTAATTTGCTTGTAGTTTCTCATTAGTATAGATGCCTGGGACATGATTTTAGCCTATGGTTTTCCAATGTATTCCAGATCAGTGACCATCTAAACAATGCAAACACTTCATAGAGATTAGAAATTTAGCTTTTCCACTCTTTTAGATAACTTTAATTCTGAAGCTGTTTAGGCCTAAAGTAATTTCCAAGAAATGATGGCTATTCTAGTCCAGTAGGTACAGTTTAAGAAGCATCTGGCAAGGGAGTGAGTGTGGTGTAGTGATATCCAATGAGGTTGAGACCAGACCTGGAACTCACATGAGTAAATGTATATATATGTGTATATATATATAAACACAGAAATTCAGTATGCCTGTGTTTTAACAATGTGCCCTTTGTATCTGAGACAATCCTGCACACTCTCAAGAAAAAATCTCAGGCTTCCCCATGTGTGTGGTTATAGTCTTAGTAACAGGAAACTGTATCAATGAACAAAGGGATAAAGTATTCTGTATTATTTAAAGTAAAAATAGAAATCGGAGTACTCAGTCCATCTTTTTTTTTTTTCCTTAAGATACCATGTGAACTTGAAATGTGTATTTAAAGGCCCTACCTTATGTGAAAGGCCTCTGAAAAAAAAATAATTACAAGAACATGCTTTCTAGTTCAAGGTTTCGTGCCGCTCTCCCTGCAAGGCTTTTTCAGATGTATTCAGTTTAAAGGTAAATTGCAGTGGGCGTGGAAGCATTGTGCTATGAAAAAATCTACTTTTAGATCTAGTTTTGATGATAGATTTCTCTTCCCCATTCTGTTGTGAGTGGTTTAGTTTTTAATTTTCCAAGTCTGGGCTATTTGGGATCCACCAAAATTAGGATTGTGCTCAGAACAGGGAGGTTAGAGGAGAGAGGAGGCTACAGGGAGCTGTGGCTGGGCAGCTGTCCACCTGGGTCTTGTACATGCAGTGTTGTGTTCTGTTGCATCTACACAGAACTGTGCTAGTAGTATTAATGTCATCTATTCCATTCTGCAAAGTAATGGAACTGTGTTTGAATACTGTATTGATTTTTCTGGAACTACATCACAAATATGCTTCGGACAACACACTGCATTCTGACACATTTTTCTGGTGGTGAGTAGTGGTGAATGCCAGTCATCATTAAAAAAATTAGTATAAGGAGACACTGTTTAAACATGCAATAGATCATGCTGGATTGCCAGGTTCAAGCATAGACATTTCTACTATCACTAGTGTTGTGGTTTAAGCCCAGCCGGTAACTCGGAACCATGCAGCTGCTCGCTCACTCCCCATCTTCTTCCTCCCCCCACTCCTGGAGAGATGGGGAGGAGAATGGAAAGAATGTAACTCCCATGGGTTGAGATAAGAACGGTCCAGTAACTAAGGTATAATACAAACCCACTACTGCTACCACTAGTAACAATAAAGATAAGGGAAATAACAAGGGGAGAGGATACAATTGCTCATCACCCACTGACCGATACCCAGCCTAACCCAAGCAGCGATATGGGCCTTCCAGGTAACTCCCCCTGGTTTATATACTGAGCATGACGTAAACATTACTTAGCAACAACTAAAAACATCGGTGTTATCAGTGTTGTTCCCAGGCTGAAAGTCAAAAACACAGCACTGCACCAGCTACTAAGGAAGGAGAAAAAATGAGTGCTGTAGCTGAACTCAGGACAACTGGTTTTGATTAATGCTTTTACCTAAATAAAGAGGGGAGAACTTGAAACACAGTTCCTCTAATTTTTTTTTCTTCTTCTTACTCCATATACTTGCAAATGTTTCACAGGCACTGCTTTGTCCATCTTTGTGGTTGCATTCTTTGTCAACATCTTGATCATTAAGTTTTCATTGAGCTTGCCACCAAAAAGTGGGGACAGCAGAAGGCAGGGGCTGCTTTTACCTGTTGTCAGTACTGCAGCACAAACAATTGACTATGCAGTGAATCACATCAGTACTGTAACCTAGTGTCTTTCATAGTAAAAACCATAATAGGTAATATTGCTAGGGTTTTAGAATTTGTTTTGTTTTTTGTTTTTTAAATGCTTTTAAATGACTTATTCTGTAAAAAGTTGTCAGGGTTTAAGGCCAGCCGGTAACTCAGAACCACACAGCCGCTCGCTCACTCCCCCCCTTCTTTCTCTCCCCACTCCTGGAGGGATGGGGAGGAGAATAGAAAGAATGTAACTCCCATGGGTTGAGATAAGAACAGTCCAGTAACTAAGGTACAATAGAAAATTAATACTGCTACCACCAATAATAATGATGGTAAGGGAAATAACAAGGGGAGAGAATACAATTGCTCACCACCCGCCGAATGATACCCAGCCTAACCCAAGCAGTGATCTGGCCTTGCGGGTAACTCTCCCCAGATTATATACTGGGCGTGACGTGCTGTGGTATGGAATACCCCTTTGCCCTGTTTGGGTCAGGAGTCCTGTCTCTGCATCCTCCCAGCTTTCCCTCCTTCCTGGCAGAGGATGAGACTGAGAAAGTCCTTGGTTGGAATAAACATTACTTAGCAACAACTAAAAACATCAGTGTTATCAGTGTTGTTCCCAGGCTGAAAGTCAGAACCACAGCACTGCACCAGCTACTAAGAAGGAGAAAAAATGACTGGTGTAGCTGAACCCAGGACAGTATCCACCCCTTATTCCATACCATTTATGTCATGCTCAGATCCCACATTTCTAAATATACCATCACTTTTTTCTCATATATATACACATGTACACACACAAAGAGAGAGATATCATTCCTTAGTCCATGGACCAATCCCTATAAAGTTGCTGAATTCATCCAGTCCATGATGTCAGGCTCCATCTCTTGTAATAGTCTTTCAGGGCAGGAGGGACGGTGTGTAGCGTTGGATTGTTGCCTGCTGATGACACCACTGAACTCATCTGGTCACTGCTGAGCTCATCTGGTTTTGTCAAAGTTCATTCTTTGTTGGGGTGATGATCGGAGGGAAGTCAGAGTCAGTCGCTGGTGACCTGAAGACATCTAGCTGGTGGGCTATAAAAGTGTTATAGAGCAGGCAACAGCATACAATTGAGTTAATTGGCTGTTTTCCCCCAAAATTAAATCCCCTTGAGGTACACATCGGACTTCCCCATCTTCCCGCATTACCCACCAAGTATATCCAGGTCCCTGAGCAAAAGCAACCCCACGAGTGGGTTTGCCTTTACCTGAAGCAGGAATAACCCAGACTGTCTTCCCCAACAAATTCTTTATGTGCACCACAGGAACTTTATCCTCCTCTACAGTATGTAAAAGTTCTGATTGGGCTGGGCCAGCCCTGTTGGCAGATCCCCTAGTGTTGGCCAACCAGGTGGCTTTTGGTAAATGTGTATCCCAGTGTTTGAAAGTCCCACCACCCATTGCTCTCAATGAAGTTTTTAACAGCCCACTGTACCATTCGATTTTCCCAGAGGCTGGTGCATGGTAGGGGATGTGATATACCCACTCAATGCCATGCTCTTTGGCCCAAGTGTCTATAAGGTTGTTCCGGAAATGAGTCCCATTGTCTGACTCAATTCTCTCTGGGGTGCCGTGTCACCACAAAACTTGTTTCTCAAGGCCCAGGATAGCGTTCCGGGCAGTGGCGTGGGGCACAGCATATGTTTCCAGCCATCCGGTGGTTGCTTCCACCATGGTAAGCACATGGCGCTTGCCTTGGCGGGTTGGTGGGAGTGTGATATAGTCAATCTGCCAGGCCTCCCCATACTTGTACTTCAGCCATTGTCCTCCATACCAGAGAGGCTTTAACCCTTTGGCTTGCTTAATTGCAGCACGTTTCACATTCGTGAATAACCTGGGCAATAGTGTCCATCGTTAAGTCCACCCCTCGACCACGAGCCCATCTATATGTTGCATCTCTGCCTTGATGGCCTGAGGTGTCATGGGCCCACCAGGCTAAAAATAATTCACCCTTATGTTGCCAATCTAAGTCCATCTGAGCCACTTCAATCTTAGCAGCTTTATCCACTTGTTGATTGTTCCGGTGTTCCTCAGTGGCCCAACTGTTGGGTACATGAGCATCTACGTGGCGTACCTTCACCACCAGGTTCTGCACCCGGGCAGCGATATCTTGCCACAATGCAGCAGCCCAGATGGGTTTACTTCTGCATTGCCAGTTGCTCTGCTTCCATTGCTGTAACCACCCCCACAGGGCATTTGCCACCCTCCATGAGTCAGTATAGAGATAAAGTACTGGCCATTTTTCTCGTTCAGCAATGTCCAAGGCCAGCTGGATGGCTTTCACCTCTGCAAACTGACTAGATTCACCCTTTCCTTCAGCAGTTTCTGCAACTTCTCATAGGGGACTCCACACAGCTTCCTTCCATCTCCAATGCTTTCCCAAAACATGGCAGGACCCATCAGTAAACAAGGCATATTGCTTCTCAATTTCTGACAGTTGATTTTATGGTGGGGCTTCTTCAGCACGCATCAACTCCTCTTCTGGTGACATCCCAAAATCTTTGTCCTCTGGCCAGTCCATGATGATTTCTAGAATTCCTGGATGACTGGGATATCCTATTCGAGCTTGTGCAATTTGTGATGTGTAGAGGAGACCCTGCCTTTGAACATCCAGCCCCAGCTGCGGTATAAAGCACATTTTTCACATCTGGCCTGGTCCGGACTGGTCCAAGGGCTACTGCATGAACTATTTCTCGTTTAATTTCTTCAAAGGCTTGTTGTTGCTCAGGGCCCCATTTGAAATCATTCTTCTTCCGGGTCACGTGGTAGAGAGGGCTTACAATCAGACTGTAATTTGGGATGTGCATTCTCCAGAACCCCACAACACCTAAGAAAGCTTGTGTTTCTTTCTTGTTAGTTGGTGGAGACATTGCTGTTATCTTGTTGATCACATCTCTGGGGGATCTGGAGACATCCATCTTGCCATTTTATTCCCAAAAATTGAATCTCCTGTGCAGGTCCCTTGGCCTTACTCCGTTTTATGGCGAAACCAGCTGTCAGCAGGATTTAGATTATTTTCCTCCCTTTCTCAAAAACTTCTTCCGCTGTATCAATCACCCCACACGATGATGTCCTCAATGGATTGCAGGCGTTCTGGAGCTTGCCCCTGTTCCAGTGCAGTCTGGATCAGTCCATGGCAGATGGTAGGGCTGTGATCAGGGCAACTGATACTGTCATGTATTGGTCCTTTGGTTCAGCTGCAGTGTCTTTCGCTGAGGTTGGAGTGCCTGCACTGTCTTTTGTCATGGTTTGAGTAGCTGCTGTGCTTGTCGCTGGAGTTGGGGTAGCTGCTGTGCTTGGAGTTTGAGTAGCCGCATTGTCTGTTGCTTTGCCATCAGATCCAGAGACACCTTTTTCCTGCTCCTTACAGGACATGGCTCTGTAGGAGCAGGACAAGCCCCAGCACATTGTGGTAAGTTGTCCCTCTCTGGTATTGCCAGGATGACACCACACCTTGTCTAAGTGTTCTAATAATTTTTCTGGATTTCGTATTTGTTCAGGAGTGAATTTCCAAAGCACTGGGGAGGGGCAACTGGCCTAGGAGCTTGCCCATACGATCCCACACACCCTGCCACTCATGACTGTCCATCTTGCCATTTTATTCCCCAAAACTGAATCTCCTGTGCAGGTCCCTTGACCTTACCCCGTTTTATGGCAAAACCAGCTTTCAGAAGGATTTGGATTATTTTATACTGATTCTCAAAAACTTCTTCTGCTGTATCACCCCACACGATGATGTCATCAATGGATTGAAGGTGTTCTGGAGCTTGCCCCTGTTCCAGTGCAGTCTGGATCAATCCATGGCAGATGGTAGGGCTGTGTTTCCACCCCTGTGGGGCAGTCAGTTCCAAGTGTACTGGACGCCCCTCCAAGTGAAAGCAAACTGTGGCCTGCACTCTTCTGCCGATGGAATTGAGAAAAAATGCATTGGCAATATCAAGTGTGGCATCCCACTTGGCTGCCTTTGACTCCAGTTCATATTGAAGTTCTAGCATGTCCCGTACAGCAGCACTCAATGGTGGTGTGACTTTGTTCAGGCCACGATAGTCTAAAGTTAGTCTCCACTCTCCATTAGACTTTTGCACTGGCCATATGGGGCTATTAAAGGGTGAGCGGGTCCTGCTGATCACTCCTTGGCTCTCCAGCCTACGGATCAGCTTATCGATGGGAATCAGGGAGTCTCGGTTGGTGCAATATTGCCACCGGTGCACTGTTGTGGTCGCAATTGGCACTTGTTGTTCTTCGACCTTCAGCAACCCCACAACAAAAGGATCCTCTGAGAGACCGGGCAAGGGGGACAGCTGCTTCATTTCCTCTGTCTCCAAGGCAGCGATACCAAAAGCCCATCTATACCCTTTTGGGTCTTTGAAGTACTCTCTCCTGTGATAGTCTATGCCAAGGATGCATGGATCCCCTGGACCAGTCACAATGGGGTGCTTTTGCCACTTCCTCCCAGTCAGGCTGTTTTCAGCCTCCAGTACAGTCAACTCTTGGGATCCTCCTGTCACTCCAGAAATATAAATGGGTTCCACCCCTTGAAACCTTGATGGCATCAGGGTGCACTGTGCACCAGTATCTGCTAGAGCCTTATACTTCTGTGGGACTGATGTGCCAGGCCATCTGATCCACACAGTCCAGTAAACCCTATTGTCCCTCTCCTGCACATGGGTGGTGGCAGTGCCCCTCTAAATAGCGATCGTAAAATTCTCCACTTTTTTCTCATACAAAGGGATTAAAATTTCTTTCTGGAGGAGCAACTTTATGGGGAGGATCATCATTGACCATTGTTTTCCTTTTCTAATCATGCACCTGTTCATCCACATTTGAGGTGGCTTTTCCATCCCACTTTCTCATGTCTTCTCTGTGATCCTGCAGGTAAAACCATAGGGTGGCCCGTGGCATGTATCTCCCATATCTTACTTTTCGGGCAATAGGGCTTCTTCTGTCTAACAGCTGAGATTTGGCTTGGTACACGTGGGGAGCTGAAGAGATCGTCTTCAATTGTTTGACCTCCTGGGACAGTTTTTCCACAGCTGAAATGATGGAAGGGGTGACATTGCCTTCAAACTCATGGAGTTGATGACTCACTTCATGCACTGTTGGTGCCGCTACCTCACTCCAGGTCATTGATGCCAATGAGTGGACATATGATGATGGCGCACTCTATGTAAATTATTGCCACATGGGTCATGTACATTCAACTTCATCTGGATCTGCAAGTGCATTCCCGGCATCTGGCCTATTACAGGTCATCTCAGGAATGACTAATTCCCTCAGGTACTGGAGGCCTTTCTCTATCATGGTCCATTTGCTTGGGCAACATATAACATCATCCTTGTAGGGATATGTTTCCTTCACAGCTGCCAAGAGCCGCCTCCAGAAGCTGAGGACTCGTTTCTTTTTTGCAATCACTTTGTCGTTCCCCCCTTCCCTACCATATGATCCCAGATTTTGGCCTCCGTACCTTCTATTTTTTGACTGTTGGCCCCATTGTCCCAGCATCGGAGCAACCAGGTGACAGTGTGCTCACCTGGAAGATGGCTTAAATATTTTCACATATTCCACAGCTCAGTCAAGGTCAGGGAATCAAAAAGTTACCTCTTCCTTTTTGTCCTGGGTTCAGCTATAGCAGTCATTTTTCTCCTTCTTAGTAGCTGGTGCAGTGCTGTGTTTTTTAACTTTCAGCCTGGGAACAACGCTGATAACACTGATGTTTTCAGTTGTTGCTAAGTAATGTTTATTCCGACCAAGGACTTTCTCAGTCTCATGCTTTGCCAGGGAGGAGGGGAAGCCGGGAGGAAGCAGAGACAGGACACCTGACCCAAACTAGCCAAAGGGGTACTCCATACCACAGCACGTCATGCCCAGTATATAAACCAGGGGGAGTTACCCGGAAGGCCCAGATCACTGCTCGGGTCGGGCTGGGTGTCGGTCGGCGGGTGGTGAGCAATTGTATCCTCTCCCCTTGTTATTTCACTAATCATTATTATCACTGGTGGTAGCAGTAGTGGTTTTGTATTATACCTTAGTTGCGGGACTGCTCTTATCTCACCCCGTGGGAGTTACATTCTTCTGATTCTCCTCCCCATCCCTCCGGGAGCGGGGGGAGGAAGAAGGGGGGGAGTGAGCGAGCGGCTGTGTGCTTCTGAGTTACCGGCTGGGCTCAAACCACGACAGTTCTTTGTGGCGCCCAACGTGGGGCACGAAGGGTTGAGATAGCAACAGATCTGACCAGAGTGTGTCTAATCATAGTTCTGATAAGCATTCATTGTTACTACTCATCACAGTGGTGATTATTTGGCTCTCAGACTTGTTGTGCTTGATCTCAGAGTTTCAGCATGTTGTACCTTACTTGCAGCCACTATTTGCTGTTTTAGCATTTATCGGCTGGGGGGCCTGGGCTAAGGTTCTTGTTTCACTGTACTTCATGGTAATGACTTGTAATACAATAGACTCATTGATCATGAAACTGGTCTGGTTTGTGCTTCCAGCGTGGCCATCACCTCTATACATTGGGAGGTATATAATGAAATATTTCAGCAATTGCATATCTTTTTTTTTTCTCCTCGGGGGGTCGACTTACGAAGGAAGCATTCTCTTTCACCCTCCGTTCCCCCACCAGACTGTTTGCAACAGCAGTTGAGAATTCTGATGGTTTTAGATGGCCTTTGAATGCCCTTGAAACCTGCCTGCTGATTGTGCTGGGGATCAGCATGTTGGCACACATACGGAGTGTGTTTTACCCACGGCCATCCCGTCCATCTGTTGTGGGGTTGCTGAAGGTCGAAGAATAACAAGTGCCAATTGCGACTACAACAGTGCACCGGCAGCAATATCGCACCAACCGAGACTCCTTGTTTCCCATCCATAAGCTGATCCGTAGCCTGGAGAGCCAAGGAGTGATCAGCAGGACCCGCTCACCCTTTAATAGCCCCATATGGCCAGTGCAAAAGTCTAATGGAGAGTGGAGACTAACAGTAGACTATCGTGGCCTGAACGAAGTCACACCACCATTGAGTGCTGCTGTACCGGACATGCTAGAATTTCAATATGAACTGGAGTCAAAGGCAGCCAAGTGGGATGCCACACTTGATATTGCCAATGCATTTTTTCTCAATTCCATCGGCAGAAGAGTGCAGGCCACAGTTTGCTTTCACTTGGAGGGGCGTCCAGTACACTTGGAACCGACTGCCCCAGGGGTGGAAACACAGCCCTACCATCTGCCATGGATTGATCCAGACTGCACTGGAACAGGGGCAAGCTCCAGAACACCTGCAATACATTGATGACATCATCGTGTGGGGTGATACAGCAGAAGAAGTTTTTGAGAAAGGGAGGAAAATAATCCAAATCCTGCTGAAGGCCGGTTTTGCCATAAAAGGGAGTAAGGTCAAGGGACCTGCACAGGAGATTCAATTTTTGGGAATAAAATGGCAAGATGGACGTTGCCAGATCCCCACAGATGTGATCAACAAGATGACAGCATTGTCTCCACCAACTAACAAGAAAGAAACACAAGCTTTCTTAGGTGTTGTGGGGTTCTGGAGAATGCACATCCCAAATTACCGTCTGATTGTAAGCCCTCTCTACCACGTGACCCGGAAGAAGAATGATTTCAAATGGGGCCCTGAGCAACAACAAGCCTTTGAACAAATTAAACGAGAAATAGTTCATGCAGTAGCCCTTGGACCAGTCCGGGCTGGGCCAGATGTGAAAAATGTGCTTTATACCGCAGCTGGGGAGAATGGTCCTACCTGGAGCCTCTGGCAGAAACCTCCAGGGGAGACTCAAGGTCGACCCCTTGGCTTTTGGAGTCGGGGATATAAAGGATCCGAGGCCAGCTATACTCCCACTGAAAAAGAGATACTGGCAGCCTATGAAGGGGTTCGAGCTGCCTCAGAAGTGATCGGAACTGAAGCGCAGCTCCTCCTGGCACCCCGGTTGCCTGTGCTGGGCTGGATGTTCAAAGGCAGGGTCTCCTCTACCCATCATGCAACTGATGCTACATGGAGTAAGTGGGCCGCACTAATTACACAACGAGCTGGAATAGGAAATCCCAGTCCTCCAGGAATTCTAGGAGTCATGATGGAGTGGCCAGAGGGCAAAGATTTTGGGATGTCACCAGAAGAGGAGGTGACGCGTGCTGAAGAGGCCCCACCATATAATGAACTGTCAGAGAGTGAAAAGCAATATGCCTTGTTTACTGATGGGTCCTGCCCTATTGTGGGAAAGCACTGGAGATGGAAGGCAGCTGTGTGGAGTCCCCTGAGACAAGTTGCAGAAACTGCTGAGGGAGAGGGTGAATCTAGTCAGTTTGCAGAGGTGAAAGCCATCCAGCTGGCCTTGGACATTGCTGAACGAGAAAAATGGCCAGTACCTTATCTCTATACTGACTCATGGATGGTGGCAAATGCCCTGTGGGGGTGGTTGCAGCAATGGAAGCAGAGCAACTGGCAACGCAGAAGTAAACCCATCTGGGCTGCTGCATTGTGGCAAGATATCGCTGCCCGGGTGCAGAACCTGGTGGTGAAGGTACGCCACGTAGATGCTCATGTACCCAACAGTTGGGCCACTGCGGAACACCGGAGCAACCAGCAAGTGGATAAAGCTGCTAAGACTGAAGTGGCTCAGATGGACTTAGATTGGCAACGTAAGGGTGAATTACTTTTAGCCCGGTGGGCCCATGACACCTCAGGCCATCAAGGCAGAGATGCAACATATAGATGGGCTCGTGGTCGAGGGGTGGACTTAACGATGGACACTATTGCCCAGGTTATTCATTAATGTGAAAGATGTGCTGCAATTAAGCAAGCCAAAGGGTTAAAGCCTCTCTGGTATGGAGGACAATGGCTGAAGTACAAGTATGGGGAGGCCTGGCAGATTGACTATATTACACTCCCTCCGACCTGCCAAGGCAAGCGCCATGTGCTTACCATGGTGGAAGCAACCACCGGATGGCTGGAAACATACGCTGTGCCCCACGCCACTGCCCGGAACACTATCCTGGGCCTTGAGAAACAAGTTTTGTGGTGACATGGCACCCCAGAGAGAATTGAGTCAGACAGTGGGACTCATTTCCGGAACAACCTTATAGACACTTGGGCCAAAGAGCATGGCATTGAGTGGGTATATCACATCCCCTACCATGCACCAGCCTCTGGGAAAATCCAACGGTACAATGGGCTGTTAAAAACTCCACTGAGAGCAATGGGTGGTGGAACTTTCAAGCACTGGGATACACATTTACCAAAAGCCACCTGGTTGGTCAACAGTAGGGGATCTGCCAACAGGGCTGGCCCAGCCCAGTCAGAACTTTTACATACTGTAGAGGGGGATAAAGTTCCTGTGGTGCACATAAAGAATTTGTTGGGGAAGACAGTCTGGGTTATTCCTGCTTCAGGTAAAGGCAAACCCGCTCATGGGGTTGCTTTTGCTCAGGGACCTGGATATACTTGGTGGGTAATGCGGGAAGATGGGCAAGTCCGATGTGTACCACAAGGGGATTTGATTTTGGGGGAAAACAGCCAATGAACTCAATTGTACGCTGTTGCCTGCTCTATAACACTTTGATAGCCCACCAGCTAGATATCTTCAGGTCGCCAGCAACTGACCCTGACTTCCCTCCGATCATCACCTCAACAAAGAATGAATTTTGAGGAAACCAGACGAGCTCAGCAGTGACCAGACGAGTTTGGCGTTGTCATCAGCAGGCAACAACCCAACACTACACACCGTCCCTCCTGCCCTGAAAGACTATTACAAGAGATGGAGCCTGACAGCACAGACTGGATGAGTTCAGCAATTTTACAGGGATTGGTCCATGGACTAGGGAATGATGTCTTTTTCTTTGTGTGTGGGTGTGGGTGCATATATATGTGTATATATGGGACAGGGGCGATGGTGTGTTGAGAGATGTGGGATCTGAGCATGACGTGAGTGGTATGGAATAAGGGGTGGATACTGTCCTGGGTTCAGGTATAGCAGTTATTTTTCTCCTTCTTAGTAGCTGGTGCAGTGCTATGTTTTTTAACTTTCAGCCTGGGAACAACGCTGATAACACTGATGTTTTCAGTTGTTGCTAAGTAATGTTTATTCCAACCAAGGACTTTCTCAGTCTCATGCTTTGCCAGGGAGGAGGGGAAGCCGGGAGGAAGCAGAGACAGGACAGCTGACCCAAACTAGCCTAAGGGGTATTCCATACCACAGCACGTCATGCCCAGTATATAAACCGGGGGGAGTTACCCGGAAGGCCCAGATCACTGCTCAGGTCGGGCTGGGTATCGGTCGGCGGGTGGTGCGCAATTGTATCCTCTCCCCTTGTTATTTCACTAATCATTATTATCATTGGTGGTAGCAGTAGTGGTTTTGTATTATACCTTACTTGCGGGACTGCTCTTATCTCACCCCGTGGGAGTTGCATTCTTCTGATTCTCCTCCCCATCCCTCCGGGAGCGGGGGGAGGAAGAAGGGGGGGAGTGAGCAAGCGGCTGTGTGGTTCTGAGTTACCAGCTGGGCTCAAACCACAACACTTTTCTTCTGATTCCTGTAGTAATTCCTCTCATTCAGATGTCGCTCCCTCTAGTTCACACACTGAGTCTTCATCTTCCTTCACTGTATGAGTTGTTTTTTGTGCCTTTTGTTTGCTTTTTGTTGTGTTATAGGGGCAACTGATACTGACATGGATTGGTCCTTTGATTCAGCTGCAGAGTCTTTCACTGGGGTTGGAGTGGCTGAGGTGGCTGTTACTCGGGTTGGTGTGGCTACAGTGTCTTTCACTGGACTTGGAGTGGATGCAGTGTTTTTCCCTGGACCTGGAGAGGCTGCAGTGTCTTTCACTGGGGTGGAGTGGCTGCAGTGTCTTTCAGTGGAGTTGGAGTGGCTGTACTGTCTGTTGTTGGGGTTTGAGTAGCTGCTGTGCGTGTCGCTGAAGTTAGGGTAGCTGTTTTGCTTGGAGTTTGAGTAGCTGTGTTGTCTGTTGCTTCGCCAGAGACATCTTTTTCCTGCTCCATACAGAACAGGGCTCTGTAGGCATAGGCCAAGCCCTAGCACATTGTGGTAAGTTGTCCCTCTCTGGTATTGCCAGGATTACAGCACACCTTGTCTGAGTGTTCTGCTAGTTTTTCCACATTTCGCATTTGTTCATGAGTGAATTTGAATTTGAACTAGTATGCATGCTGCCATCTGCAGTGTAATGGGATGAAGTTACACATGTATTGGTTCTGGTTAGTTTAAAGAGATAGATGGAGGGTGAGGGCTCAGGAGGTGATGGGACAGGGCTGAATCTATATTTAGAAATGACTGTCTTTATCTGGCTCTACAGCTGGGTGCTGATTTTTGATTTAGAAGGGTTTCATTTTGCTTCCACATGTATATTAATGCACTTATCTGCTCTATGCAGCAACATATACGGAAGTTCTTAGGAAAAATTTATCATGCAAAGTGAAATGTGTTCATCCCAGTCGGCACAACTGGCACATAACTTGTCTGCAACAATATTACGTACATATCAGATTCATATACTTTTACTCTCTGTCCTTCAGGGAACAACCAATCTTCAGCACCCGAGCTCATGTCTTCCACATTGACCCAAACACTAAGAAGAACTGGGTTCCTACCAGCAAGCATGCTGTTACTGTGTCCTACTTTTATGACAGCACAAGAAATGTCTACCGGATAATCAGTTTGGATGGCTCAAAGGTAAGCTTTATTTTGGAGATCTCTCTTTCTGATTGACTTTCATATTTATTTTTCCGGTCTGATGTCCTTCATGTATCTTATCAGATGCATTTGTCATTATCTGAGTAACATATTACTGATGTGCTAAAATGGTTACATTGCTTCATTACATATTTTAAGTGTTTTTTGGAAAATACTCTTTTCCATGCATTCATATTTGATAAATCTATTGCTGAATTAAGTGATGACCTGTTACTTAGCTATTATTTTGTGCAGTCTAAAACAGCATTCCCTTTGAGAGGCACTAAAAAGTACAAACAGGGTTACAATAACCTTTTTTTATCTCTGCATTCAATGATATTATCAATGTCATTAGCTTCAGTATTATGAAGGACATCTGTTTAGGCCTTTAACCACCTAGTAAATCCTTCTCTGTTGCATAATCTTCCAATTCTTGCTGTAGAGAATGTGGTGATTCCCTCCTAATAAAGATCTCCATGGTAAGCTTTTATCAAAACTCAGCTAGGTTGGGTTTGGGCTTTTTGGGGTGGGTTTTGTTTGTTTGTTTGTTTGTTTTTTGTTTGGTTTGTTTGGGTTTTTTTTGTTTGGTTGGGTTTTTGTGGGGGGTTTGTTGTTGTTGTTTTGTTTGTTTTTTCTGTGGGGTTTTTGGGGTTTTTTTTTAGTTAGGAAAGATAATGTGTTGAGCTGCTATTTGCTATTGCAAGAAACCTTGTCTAAGAAATTAATTTGGAAGACTTGGAGAAGATATTTGACTGTTCCTTGAGTTCTACCCTAAATGGGTATAAAACCAGTAACTTTACAAATGGTATGTCAGAAATCTCTGCAATAAGGACATTGAAGATACACAGAGTATAATCAAAATCTATAATCCTTTCAAGAGACTTTATGGGGATGTATCAGTTCACAATGGTTGGAACTAAAATGCTCTGTTAGAGCATAGCAGTATTCACAGAGGTTTCTTGCCTATTTATTGAAAGCTGAAAAACATTACTCTGCTTTTTTTCTTCCTTTTTTCTTTTTTTTTTTTTTTTTAAATCCAGAGTATTGATGTTTTAAATGAGGAAGGAGAGTTTCTACCATGCAGAAATATATAGGAATTCTCTGTCAAAGATCTCTATATGATACTACTTTAGGTGATTGAGACTCTCATATCAAAGCCTACCAAATTTTTCCAATTTTAACTCTGACTGTTTCTTACCTTCTCTGCACTCCTTCAAATGACTTCATTCTGTCACATAATTAAAATACATTTTGTGTCAGTGTTTATAAAAGACTTTGGGATTGGGTTAGGATGCTGTATGAAATCAAGCCTACTAGTTGTAATCTGTAGCATCTTAATTGATCTGCAGTTTCCAAAATCTTTATTGCAATATCCACTGGGATTCCTCTGCCTTTGTCCAAAGCTGCAATTCTTGAAAAGTGGCTGCTGAGTAGCACTGTCAAGCAATTATTCATCTATTTCTTTGCTCTTTTGTCTATTGCATCATTTCCTTTGCATTTGCAGTACTATTGGCAAAGTATATTGATAATGCAATCTATCACTTTTATTTACTCTTTCTGTGACTGCTGCAATCCTAATAATGTTTTAATCCAAGCATTATATGTCTGTGTCCTGGGTTCAGCTGTAACAGCTATTTTTCTCCTTCTTAGTAGCTAGTGCAGTGCTGTGTTTTGTCTTTACTCTGAGAGCAATGCTGATAACACACTGATGTTTTTAGTTGTTGCTAAGTGATGCTTATTCTGATCAAGGACTTTTCAGTCTCATGCTTTGCCAGTGAGGAGGGACACAGGAAGCCGGGAGGAAGCAGAGACAGGACACCTGACCCAAAGTAGCCAAAGGGGTATTCCATACCACAGCACGTCATGCCCAGTATATAAACCGGGGGGAGTTACCCGGAAGGCCCAGATCACTGCTCAGGTCGGGCTGGGTATCGGTCGGTGGGTGGTGAGCAATTGTATTGTGCATCACTTGTGTTTATTGGCTTTTTTCCTTTCCCCTTTTAGTTTTATATTCTCTCCCCTTGTTATTCCGCTTATCATTATTATTATTGGTGGTGGTAGTAGTGATTTTGTATTATACCTTTGTTACTGGACTGTTCTTATCTCAACCCATGGGATTTACATTCTTTCCATTCTCCTCCAAATCCCTCTGGGAGTGGGGAGGAAGAAGGGGGGGAGTGAGTGAGCGGCTGTGTGGTTCTGAGTTACCAGCTGGGCTTCAACCACGACAATCCTTTTTGTGGTGCCCCACGTGGGGCATGAAGGGTTGAGATAATGACAGATCTGACCAGAGTGTGTGTAATTGTATTTGTGATAAGAATTCATTGTTTCAGATTAATAGTCACTCGTCACAATGTTGATTTATTTGCTCTCAGAGTTGTTTCACTTGGTCTCAGAGTAAAAGCATGTCATACCTTACTTGCAGCCAGCGTTTGCTGTTTTAGTGTTTATCGGCTTTGGGGCCTGGGCTAAGGTTATAATTTTGCTGTCATTTATGGTAGTGAATTGTGATAAAATAGAATCATTGATCATGAAACTCATCTGGTATGCATTCTCAGTGTGGCCATCGCCTCTATACTATATATTCAATGACCTTGAAAGCAGCCTGCTCCTTTCGCTGAGAACCAGCATGTTGCTGAATATGCTCTCTGTGTTTTGCCTATGGCCATAACACCCTGAGAACACCTGATCTTGTCCGATCTCGGAAGCCAAACAGGGTCCAGCTCAGGTCTTGTCTTAGGTTAAACAACTATTTAAGAATACCACCAAGAGGTCTTCCCTGAGGCTGGACAGTCATGAGTGGCAGGGTGTGTGGGATCGTATGGGCAAGCTCCTAGGCCAGTTGCCCCTCCCCAGTGCTTTGGAAATTCACTCCTGAACAAATACGAAATCCAGAAAAATTATTAGAACACTTAGACAAGGTGTGGTGTCATCCTGGCAATACCAGAGAGGGACAACTTACCACAATGTGCTGGGGCTTGTCCTGCTCCTACAGAGCCATGTCCTGTAAGGAGCAGGAAAAAGGTGTCTCTGGATCTGATGGCAAAGCAACAGACAATGCGGCTACTCAAACTCCAAGCACAGCAGCTACCCCAACTCCAGCGACAAGCACAGCAGCTACTCAAACCATGACAAAAGACAGTGCAGGCACTCCAACCTCAGCGAAAGACACTGCAGCTGAACCAAAGGACCAATACATGACAGTATCAGTTGCCCTGATCACAGCCCTACCATCTGCCATGGACTGATCCAGACTGCACTGGAACAGGGGCAAGCTCCAGAACGCCTGCAATCCATTGAGGACATCATCGTGTGGGGTGATACAGCAGAAGTTTTTGAGAAAGGGAGGAAGATAATCCAAATCCTGCTGAAGGCTGGTTTTGCCATAAAATGGAATAAGGTCAAGGGACCTGCACAGGAGATTCAATTTTTGGGAATAAAATGGCAAGATGGACGTCGCCAGATCCCCACAGACGTGATCAACAAGATAACAGCAATGTCTCCACCAACTAACAAGAAAGAAACACAAGCTTTCTTAGGTGTTGTGGGGTTCTGGAGAATGCACATCCCAAATTACAATCTGATTGTAAGCCCTCTCTATCACGTGACCCGGAAGAATGATGATTTCAAATGGGGCCCTGAGCAACAACAAGCCTTTGAACATATTAAACAAGAGATAATTCATGCAGTAGCCCTTGGACCAGTCCGGACCAGGCCAGTTGTGAAAAATGTGCTTTACACCACAGCCAGGGAGAATGGTCCTACCTGGACCCTCTGGCAGAAAACTCTAGGGGAGACTCAAGGTCGACCACTTGGCTTTTGGAGTCAGGGATACAGATGATGCGAGGCCAGCTACACTCCCACTGAAAAAGAGATACTGGCAGCCTATGAAGGGGTTTGAGCTGCTTCAGAAGTGATTGGCACTGAAGCACAGCTTCTCCTGGCACCCCGGTTGCCTGTGTTGGGCTGGATGTTCAAAGGCAGGGTCTCCTCTACACATCACAAATTGCACAAGTTCGAATAGGATATCCCAGTCATCCAGGAATTCTAAAAGTCATTATGGACTGGCCAGAGGGCAAAGATTTTGGGATGTCACCAGAGGAGGAGGTGATGTATTCTGAAGAAGCCCCACCATAAAATCAACTGTCAGAAATTGAGAAGCAATATGCCTTGTTTACTGATGGGTCCTGCCATGTTTTGGGAAAGCATTGGAGATGGAAGGAAGCTGAATGGAGCCCCCTATGACAAGTTGCAGAAACTGCTGAAGGAGAGGGTGATTAAACTGGGGGGAGTTATCTGGAAGGCGCAGATCGCTACTCAGGTTGGGCTGGGTATCGGTTGGTGGGTGGTGAGCTATTGTATTGTGCATCACTTGTGTTTATTGTTTTTTTTTCCTTTCCCCTTTTAGTTTTATATTCTCTCCCCTTGTTATTTTCCTTATCATTGTTATTATTGGTGGTAGTAGTAGTAGTTTTGTATGGTACCTTAGTTACTGGACTATTCTTATTTCAACCCATGGGGTTTACATTCTTTTGATTCTTCTCCCTATCCCTGCGGGGTGGGGGTGGGGTGCGGGGAGTGAGCAAGCGGCTGCGTGGTTCTGAGTTACCAGCTGGGCTTAAACCATGACAGCCCTGGAACCCTGTGTTAGAAGACTATGACTGGGGGAATGGTAATCTCCCAGCTGACTCTGAACTTTTTTGAGACTTGCTGCTCCATCTGGATGCACATAAATGTATGGGGCCCGATAGGATTGATCCTGGGGTTCTTGAAAGAGCTGGCCAATGTTATTGTGGGACTTTTCTCCATTATTTCTCAGTGATCTTGGGAGTCTGGAGAGGTTCCAGTTTTCTGGAAGCTGGCAAATGTTGTCCCAATTTTCAAGAAGAGTTAGAAGGAAGACCCTGGTAATTACAGGCCTGTCAGTTTCACTTCAGTGCCTGGTAAAACTATGGAGAAGATTATTCTGGGAGTTATTGAAAAATACTTGAGAGACAATGTAGTCATTGGTCATAGCCAGCATGGGTACACGAGGGGAAATTCCTGCTTAACCAACTTAGTTTCATTTTATGACAAGGTCACCCATCTAGTTGACTAAGGGGAGCCAGTAGTTGTGGGGTTTTTTTTAATTTTATTTTTATTTTAGTAAAGTTTTTGATACTGTCTCTTATAGTATGCTTGTGGACAAATTGTCTAGCAATCAGCTAGACAAATCCATGATACGTTGGGTGAACAATTGGTTCAGGCAGCCTGTTCTGGATTCTTTCTTGTTCGTCCAGTCCATATGGTCAGCTGAAGCAGTGAACAGTTGTAATGGATGGGAAACATTGATTGATTCCCTCTCATGACTGAGACATAACAAAGTATGGTTTTTGTCAAAGTGTATTTGGTAGAGTATATATGTGTATGTTCATCGTGACTGTTGGAAAGAGGCAGGAAAACATAAATGTGCAGCTGTTCTTTGACCTTCATACTTGGCTGCACCGGGGTGCCTGGCCAACGCTCTCGGCATGGACAACAGTGAGATCATGAGAAACTGCATGGCCCCACAAATAAACAATTACAGATCTGGCATAAAGGCATAAAGCCGGTTGTTTTTCTAAGGGTATAAAAGCAGGACCCTCTTGTGGCCGAATCTGAAGCCTCACCTACGGGTGGATGCAATGCATAGGAATTTTCCCAATTACCTGAGACTTCTGGCATCAGCTTGAAGTGTGGGCCTGGATGATGATTCGGTGGTAATTGCTGATGTATTTCTTCTTAATCTCTGTTGTCTCTATGCAGTAACAATTTGATGCATTGCTAATTTTCCTCTGTACTTTACTCTCTATATATAGATCTCTGATTTGCATCATTGTACTTATTTACTGTGTATGTAGGGACATATACTCGATTTGCGTTAGTGTGCTTTTTTGCTTTGGTGTGCTTACTTGCTTTAGTGTGCTTGTTTAATAAACTGTGCAGATTATACAGCTAGTGTGTGGTCATTTTGTGGCGTACCCTGCCTGCCAGCAGAACAGCATTCTCAGCTGAAACTGGTTGGTTTCCCTAAGGTTTTATGCTGGGTTAATTTGCAACCAGATATGCCACTGTCACTGCAGCAAATGCCAGTCCTGTGGGCTTTAAACCTGCCTGTTGCTTGGAGGTCATAAGTCCCTGTCCTCAGAGTCCTCTTCTGCACTGAGGAAGTTACATCTGTGACAAAATTACCTGCACTGTCAAATCTGTGATACAAGTTCAAATTAAGCAATGGATGGAACTAGAGCTTAAGCAAGGAGATGACATAACTAGAGCTTGAGTTGGGAGGAAGATTCGCTTCTACACTGTCCCCAGGATAATAAATTTCAAACATTTTACTGTTGATGGCTTCCACACCAAAAGAGATTGAGTATTAAGTGAACTTGCACAGTTCTGTTCTGGGATTCCACGAGGTTATTTCAAAAGGAGGGCTTCCAAGCACTAACAATAAACAAGAAGACAAGAAACATACAAGAAAAACAGAGCTCCAGAACACCTCCTTTCTAAGTTCACTGCCACTGTCTCACGTCCTCTCTTCTGTCCTACATGGCAGAGGCAGCTGTTTCCCATGAGGTCAGTTGGAGGCCTTGGTGCAAGTGCAAGCCTGCTACCTTTATTTGGGCCCCCAACAATATGCTTAAAGAAAGGAGGATGACTGAATTACCAGTGACTTCACCGACCAGCTTCTCCTATATGAAAATCTGAGAAGTTTTGTGGACAATTAATGCTGGAAATGGTTCTTCAGTCTCTAGTCACACAACAAATCTTGTCCTTAACCTGATAAGGCTTATTGATTCATTGAGGCTTGTTGTTTCAAATGTAAGCTTTCAGGCATTCAAAAATTTTCCAGGAGTTGTTCACAATGGTAGCCCAAGCTTGCATTTGAGGCAAAGGCTATCAGAGAGAACTGCCTGTTTGATATCCTCAGCTACAATTAGATTTGCTTTTCTATTTTAATGGGAGCATAGTGGAGCTGCCAAACCCACTGCAGAAGATGCCAGTTTTGTTAAATTCATCTGTGCTGCAGGATCTTTGCTTGCCTTTCTACATGTTGTGATGCAATACGTTCTTCTGAACTTTCTTGCAATATTTGTACACTTCATCGGAGAATCATAGAATCATAGAATCGTAAGGGTTGGAAAGGACCTTAAGATCATCTAGTTCCAACCCCCCTGCCATGGGCAGGGACACCTTGCCCTAAACTACGTGGTTCAAGGCTTTGTCCAACCTGGCCTTGAACACCGCCAGGGATGGAGCATCCACAACCTCCCTGGGCAACCCATTCCAGTGCTTCACCACCCTCACTGTAAAGAACTTCTTCCTTATATCTAGTCTAAACTTCCCCTGTTTAAGTTTGAAGCCATTACCCCTTGTCCTACCACTACAGTCCCTAAGGAAGAGTCCCTCCCCAGAATCCTTATAGACCCCCTTCAGATACTGGAAGGCTGCTATGAGGTCACCATGCAGCCTTCTCTTCTCCAGGCTGAACAGCCCCAACTCTCTCAGCCTGTCTTCATACGGGAGGTGCTCCAGCCCTCTTATCATCCTCGTGGCCCTCCTCTGGACTCGCTCCAACAGCTCCATGTCCTTTTTATGTTGAGGACACCAGAACTGTACACAGTACTCCAAGTGAGGTCTCACAAGAGCAGAGTAGAGGGGCAGGATCACCTCCTTCAACCTGCTGGTCACGCTTCTTTTGATGCAGCCCAGGATACAGTTGGCTTTCTGGGCTGCAAGCGCACACTGCTGGCTCATGTTAAGCTTCTCGTCAACCAACACCCCCAAGTCCTTTTCTGCAGGGCTGCTCTGAATCTCTTCTCTGCCCAGCCTGTAGCAGTGCCTGGGGTTGCCCCGACCCAGGTGTAGGACCTTACACTTGGCTTGGTTAAACTTCATAAGGTTGGCATCGGCCCACCTCACAAGCGTGTCAAGGTCCCTCTGGATGGCATCCCTTTCCTCCAGCGTATCAACCGAACCACACAGCTTGGTGTCGTCGGCAAACTTGCTGAGGGCGCACTCAATCCCACTGTCCATGTCGCCGACAAAGATGTTGAACAGGACCGGTCCCAACACCGATCCCTGAGGGACACCACTCGTTACAGGTTTCCAACTGGACATCGAGCCATTTACCACAACTCTTTGCGTGCGGCCATCGAGCCAGTTTTTTATCCACCGAGTGGTCCATCTATCAAATTGATGTCTCTCCAATTTAGAGACAAGGATGTCGTGTGGGACAGTGTTGAACACTTTGCACAAGTCCAGGTAGATGACGTCAACTGCTCTGCCGCTGTCCATCGGTTCCGTGGCTCCATCATAGAAGGCCACCAAATTGGTCAGGCAGGATTTCCCCTTAGTGAAGCCATGTTGGCTGTCACCAACCACCTCATTGTTTTTCATGTGCCTTAGCATGTTTTCCAGGAGAAAATGTTCCAAGATTTTGCCAGGCACAAAGGTGAGACTGACTGGTCTGTAGTTCCCCGGGTCTTCCACCTTCCCCTTCTTGAAAATGGGGGTTATATTACCCTTCTTCCAGTCATCGGGAACTTCACCTGACTGCCAGGATTTTTCGAATATGATGGACAGTGGTTTAGCAACTTCATTCGCCAGCTCCTTCAGGACCCACGGATGGATTTCATCAGGTCCCATGGACTTGTGCACGTTCAGGTTCTTAAGATGGTCTCGAACCTGATCCTCTCCTACAGTGGGCCTAAGGTCTTCATTCTCACAGTCCCTGCATTTGCTTTCCAAGATTTGGGGGGTGTGGTCAGAGCATTTGCTGGTGAAGACTGAGGCAAAGAAGTCATTAAGAACCTCAGCCTTCTCCAAATCCATGGTAGGCAGTTCTCCTGATAGCTTCTGGAGAGGGCCTACATTGTCCCTAGTCTGTCTTTTATTTGCTACGTATCTATAGAATCCTTTCCTGTTATCTTTTACATCCCTTGCCAAACTTAATTCTAACTGGGCCTTAGCTTTCCTAACCCGGTCCCTAGCTTCCCGGGCAATGCTCCTATATTCTTCCCAGGCTGCCTGTCCTCGCTTCCACCTTCTGTAAGCTTTTTTTTTCCCTCTAAGTTTCCTCAGCAGCTCCTTGTCCATCCATGGAGGTCTCCTGGCCCTCCTGCTGCACTTTCTTCTAGTCGGGATGCAACACTCTTGAGCACGTAGCAGGTGATCCTTGAATACCGACCAGCAGTCTTGGGCTCCCCTGCCCTCTAGGACTGTATCCCATGAAACCTTACTAAGGAGGTTCCTGAGAGGCCAAAGTCTGCTTTCTTGAAGTCCAGGGCAGTGAGCTTGCTGCATGCTCTTCTCACTGTCCTGAGGATCTCAAACTCAACCATCTCGTGATCACTAGAGCCAAGGCTGCCCTGGAGCGTTACATTTCCAACCAGTCCCTCCCTGTTGGTGAGCACAAGGTCCAGCATGGCACCTCTCCTCGTCGGCTCCTCTACTGCTTGAAAGAGGAAGTTGTCTTCCACACAATCGAGGAACCTCCTGGATTGCTTGTGCCGGGCCGTACCGTCCCTCCAACAGATGTCAGGATAGTTGAAGTCCCCCATGAGGACCAGGGCCTGCGAGCGTGAGGCTGCTCCTATCTGTCTGTAGAGCGCTTCATCCACAGAGTCCTCTTGATCAGGCGGCCTGTAACAGATCCCCACTGTAATGTCCCCTGTTGCTGTTTTCCCTTTGATCCTGACCCACAAACACTCTGTTACCTCATCACCCGTCCCCAGACAGAGTTCCATACTCTCTAGCCTATCACTGACATAGATAGCAATGCCCCCTCCCCGTCTGCCTGGCCTGTCTTTTCTAAACAGCCTGTAACCTTCCATTCCAACATTCCAGTCATAGGAGCCATCCCACCATGTTTCTGTGATACCAATGACATCATATCCCTGTAGCCTTGCACACATCTCTAATTCCTCTTGCTTGTTCCCCATACTACGGGCGTTTGTATAGAGGCACCTTAGCTGAGCTCCAAATGAAGCCGACTCAATGGCTGGGGCAGCTGGAACATCTCTACATCACTCCAAGCACTTATTACAGGTGCTGGCAACTGACCAGGAATGTTGGGATGGATCAATGCTCCCCTCCCCCAACACATCTAGTTTAAAGCTTTCCTGACCAGCCTGGCAAGCCTCCTACCAAAACAGCTCTTCCCCTTCTTTGTCAGACCAGCTCCACCAGCCTCCAGTAGATCTGGCCTCCCAAATGGAGCCCCATGTTCTAAATAGCCAAACCCCTGACTATGGCACCACCATTCTAACCATTTATTAACCTGCCAAACACGCCTAGCTTTTTTAAGGTCCTCCCCTTTGCCCTGGAGAATCGATGAAAAAACTATCTGAGCTCCAGAGCCCCTAACCACCTCTCCCAGGGCTCTGTAGTCCTTCTTAATGTTTTCCAGGCTACTGCTATCTATATCTCTAGCACCCACATGGACCACTAGGAGGGGGTAATAGTCAGCAGGACTTACTACATCAGGCAGCCTCTCAGCAACATCCCTGATCTGAGCCCCTGGCAGGCAACACACCTCCCTCGAGACTGGATCAGGCCGGCAGATGGGTGCCTCTGTGCCTTTCAAAGTAGAGTCCCCTACTACTATGACCCTCTTCTTTTTCCTGGAGGCACCAGTAGCGATCCTCTTTACTCGTGCATCAGCAGGGTGCTCATTAGGTGTGGTGGGTGCTTTCTCATTAGCCCCCTGCAGAACCGCGAAGTGTTTCTGGGTGGGGACATCAGACTTAGGAGGAAGCCCCTTGTCGTTAATTGTCCTCTTCCTCCTTTTTTTGTTCGTTTTTCTCGTGACTAATTCCCAGCTTCCTGGGTTGCTGCCCTCCTTCTTTCCTATATGAGCAGTGCTAGACATTTGCAGCCCCTGCGCAGTTTGGGCCTGGAGCAAGCAGCCCAGCTTCCTCTCAGCTTCCCTGGCATCCTTTAGCTCTCCAACAGCCTCCCGCAGCTCAGCCACCTGCTGCAGGAGGACCTCCACCAGGGCGCACCGAGTGCAGCCCTGCCCATTGTGCACCCTCGCCTCAAGAGACCAGTCGAGGCACTTTCTACACTCCGAGGTCTGCACCGCAGCCTCCCCTCTCATCGGCTCTGTCTGGGTGCCTACGCTGGCCACGGCCGGGGCAGAGCTCCCACAGCGGGCCCTGGTCCTGAGGCGAGTGCTCACCATCCCGCTCGCTGCCCGCTCACCCTGCCTGCGCAAACTGCTGCGCCACACCCTGACTGACGTGCCACGCCCTGGTCGCCGCGCTCCTGGTCGCTCGCGCTCCCTGGGATGGGTTTTTCCCCACTGAGGGCTGGTGCCATCACTCCTGGCGCCGCCCCCTGTGAGTCAGCTGCTCGCGTCAGCTGAGCTGCCGGCTCCTAGGCAAGTCCTGTCGAGGACTTGAGGCTCCCTTGGTCGCTCTTGCCGCTCCGAACTGAGGCTCCGGGACGCTGTGCTTCCCCCCGGCTCCGGTGTTAAAGGCGTCCTCTCTAGAGATACTCACCACGAGATACTCACCTCGGCAATCAGCATATAGAATCATAGAATCATAGAATAGTTTGGATTGGAAGGGACCTTCAAAGATCATCTAGTCCATGGAAGCTGTTTGTGGGCTTAGCTGGCCCCTCAGCTGCAAATTTTTCAGGCTTGCCCTGTAGAATACAGAGAAAATTTCGTGTTTTTGGTATCTGTGCTCCAGCGCTACCTAAATCTCAGCAGAAGAAAAGGATGCTAAGTAAACTCCATAACCACTCACTTTAATATCCATCCAGAATGCCATCTCACACAAGTAGTATAGGCTGGATTTGACTTCTAAAAGATCTCAGGCTTTGAAGAGCAGTACTTGGTTTCTCTGATGTTGAAGTTTGTCAGTGTCACTATCCAAAGAAAATATTGTTATTCTTTATGCATCAGTCCAGTTCCTGTACTCAAAGAATAAAATTAAGATTTCTTTATCTCCAACAGAGAAGTTGATTTGGACCCTGTGATATTTTTTTTTCTGCTCTAGGATTCCGCAGTAATCACCAGCTTTGAAATGCTGGGGGTAAGGCAGGGGTTATGGTTTTATGGGAGCAGAACAAAGCATGTACACAGTGATGTTTAAAAGATTTCCCAACTCTGTAGTGTGAGACAATAGGACTCATATTGGCAATAACCTTTGGAGTACGATAACTGGCATGTAAGAAAGATTCTTCCCAAACTATTCACGGTGTATGCTATTTTTTTGGAAATTTTAAGGACATTTCATTTCACATGGATGTTACAAAGCACCTACGAACCAGTGTTTTATGAAAAAGGCTGTGAATTATTTAAAAAAATGTGGCTGAAACTCTTAGTAGCAGCAGACACATGAGAAGGCATGCCTGCATTTCACTTCCAATACACATATCTGGTTTTATGGCTAGTCTTTCTTGTTCACGCTGGCTGTAATAACCATAGTTTTTTTAGTTAAATGGAATCCATTGGTGTCATTATAAGACTTTATCCTGATATACTTTAAGTCAACTGGACAGTTCCACATCACAGATTTAGAATGTTAGTCAAATTTTAATGTGATGAAAGTACTGTTGAAATCTATGGGAAAACTTTAGTTGGTTTTAGTGGAGACAGCATATAACTGAATAGTTGTAGTTTTTTGTCCTCGGTTCAGCTATAGCAGTCATTTTTCTCCTTCTTAGTAGCTGGTGCAGTGCTGTGTTTTTAACTTTCAGCCTGGGAACAATGCTGATAACACCGATGTTTTTAGTTGTTGCTAAGTAATGTTTACTCTGACCAAGGGTTTTCTCAGTCTCATGCTCTGCCAGGGAGAGAAGGGGAAGCCAGGAGGAAGCAGAGACAGGACACCTGACCCAAAGTAGCCAAAGGGGTATTCCATACCATGGCATGTCATGCCCAGTATATAAACTGGGGGTAGTTACCCGGAAGGCCCAGATCACTGCTCGGGTCGGGCTGGGTATCTGTCGGCGGGTGGTGAGCAATTGTATCCTCTCCCCTTGTTATTTCACTAATCATTATTATCATTGGTGGTAGCAGTAGTGGTTTTGTATTATACCTTACTTGCGGGACTGCTCTTATCTCAACCCATGGGAGTTACATTCTTCTGATTCTCCTCCCCATCCCTCCGGGAGCAGGGGGAGGAAGAAGGGGGGGAGTGAGCGAATGGCTGCGTGGTTCCGAGTTACCGGCTGGGCTCAAACCACGACATTTTTGTTTACATTAGCAGAAGTTGTATGCTGGAAGATTCACATCTTCTATCCTGTACGTAACAAGAACTAGAGAAGAAAAATCTATTCTAAGAGTAGCTCTTCTTCTGTAGGTAGTGTATGAACTTGTCACTGTTAGTCATGCTTGTGTGTTTATAAAGGAAAAACAGATTCTTGCAATACAGAAACTTAAAAATAAATTGTGCTTCTTGTTATACTGCATATTTTCTAGTGAGGATTGCATATGCAACAGGGGGAATGCAACTGTGGAGCTTACAGTGGATCTTGAGAGGCATTGCTTTAGGGGACAAGGAAATACACTTGTGAGACAAAAAAAGAAAAGACTTTAGTAGTTCTTCTATTCTGATCTCTTTAGGCTATGTGGATGCTTTAAAGGATTTTCTTTTAGACTTGCTAACTATTAAATGATTACTTGCAATTTTAAACAGGTGCCCCCCCTTTGCTCCTTTTAAAGAATGTATGATAATATATGCTTTCATAATATTAGCTGTAATTGAATTAGAAAACTGTTTCCTAGTTGCAAGTTTGTCTCATTTAGTGTACACAGATACTTGTCTATAATACTGGCATTTTCAATTATTTAGTAGTCTTAAAAAAAAAAAAAATCAAAACCACAGAACCCCTCTTTTACAAGTATTACTTTTTTTTTTTTCCCAGGCAATAATAAATAGCACTATCACCCCCAACATGACATTTACTAAAACATCCCAGAAGTTTGGCCAATGGGCAGACAGCAGGGCAAATACAGTCTATGGCTTGGGATTTTCATCTGAACATCACCTTTCAAAAGTGAGTATGACCAATGACCACTCTTCAGCCAGTCAAGCAGCTTAAGAGTATTTGATTCCTGCTGGTTGTATCTTGACTCAGTGCTCACTACTGTTATTTAAAAATAATTTACAAAAAATGTTTTGTATCCATCCTTATAATGTAAAAAGGTAAGACAATATTGTTATAACACTTTGTTGCCTATGAATCTTCTTTTAACTGATTGAGGAAAGGAGGAAGATTTAAGCTATCACAGTGTATGCTGTTAATGCTTTCTATGTATTCATTCGTTAGGTTTTGTTAAGGTTCTTTCTCTTCTTTAAAGTTGTTCTTCCGTTACAGTTTTTCATGATAGAATTTAAATGACTAGACTATGTAGTGTTTCCTCTGTGTTTAGAACTCCTAGAAAAAAAAATGTTGGTAGTCTTCAGATGCATTTTTGTGTTTTAAACCATGTTCATTTTCACTTTTCTGCTGTGTAGTGCATCAAATTACAGATATTTCAATATGTGCAGGCCTAAAGTAAAGTTAGTAGGAAAAATAGTCATTGTAAAGGAAAACTATATTTTCTTGTCAGAATACAGAAGTTTAAATTTATACTACCTAGGAGGTTTTTTTTCTGGTCTACTTGTACAGGAGGGAAGTCCACCTTAATCCAAGGAAAGCAATGACTCCTTTTTCTCCTCTGAGCACCCTTTCTACAATCCCTACTGTTATTGATGAGTCCAGGAACCTGTAAAAGCCAATGTTGTTTTTCTCCAGATGAGGAATTCCATTTTTTAGTTTAAAAACATGTTTCTACATTAAACAGAGAATTTTCATCTTTGAAATATACAAAAGATCTGGAAACCCTAATGCAACAAAAGGGAATCTATAATAAATGTTTGAGTAAGGAATAATAGTTGGCTTGTTATTAAAAAAACCCTAAATAAACAAAAAATCATACTGGCCCTTTTGAGAAAGTAATTGTCAATATCCAAGGATAAGCATGGGCCTGTCAGAAAACCATTAAAAAGAGAATCAGTGCATCTGCTTTATTTGGGCAGTGTGATACACTTGTAAGATTTCTTCCTTTCATAATCCAATAGCTTTCATTTCTATGAAGCAACTCAAACCCAGGAAATTGAGTGATATTAATATTGAAGATATGCATATGCATTTGTGCACAAGTCATTGCTTCAGTGAACTTAGAAACTTTGTCATTTATTTAAATTGGTGTATGTCCTAGAGGCACTTGCTTACCAAGTCTGTGACTGATATCAACAGGTTAATAAAGGAAACAGGAGATAATAGAATGGTAAGGGTTGGAAAGGGTTGGAAAGGGACCTTAAAGATTATCTAGTTCCATCCCCCCTGCCATGGGCAGGGACACCTTTCACTAGACCAGGTTGCTCAAAGCCCCATCCAGCCTGGCCTTAAACAGTTCCAGGGATGGGGCATCCACAACTTCTCTGGGCAACCCATTCCAGTGCCTCACCACCCTCACAGTAAAGAACTTCTTCCTTATATCTAATCTAAATCTACCCTCTTTCAGTTTAAAGCCATTCACCCTTGTCCTATCACTACATGACCTTTTAAAAAGTCCCTTTCAAGCTTTCTTGTAAGCCCCCTTTAGGTTTTGGAAGACTGCTATATGGTCTCCCAAGAGCCTTCTTAAATAAAAGTCATGTCTTCTAATAACCTGGTTATTCTCAGGTTGTATGTCACTCTAAACAAGCAGATGATTTCAAAGCTTATATCAAGTGTTTGACTTATGGACTATTCCTTTTTGGTTCATGTGCCTTTGTCCTCCTAAGCTGATTACTAGGGTGGAGGGAAACAGCGGTAACCTCTTTCTGGATGATTACTGTGACTATGAGAATTAATGGAGTGAGACATGTCAATAATTCACATATCAACTCTTCCTTCACTGACTTCAAAAAGGTCAGGAAGGATGACCCTGGAAACTACAGGCCTGTCGGCCTGACCTCAGTGCCAGGGAAGGTCATGGAGCAGATCATCCTGAGTGTGCACATGCAGTGTGTGTGTGAAAACCAGGGGATCAGGCCCAGTCAGCACGGGTTCATGAAGGGCAGGTCCTGCTTGACCAACCTGATCTCCTTCTATGACTAGGTGATCCGCCTGGGTGATGAAGGAAAGGCTGTAGACATTGTCTATTTGGACTCTAGTAAAGCATTTAACACTGTCTCCCACAGCATTCTCCTGGAGAAACTGGCTGCTCATGGCCTGGATAGGTGTATTCTTTGCCGGGCTGAAAACTGGCTGGATGGCAGAGCCCAAAGAGTGGCGGTTGAGAATCTCTGCCTTTTCAGTGCTGTAGGTGACTAATTTACCTCTCTTGTTTAACAGCAGGCCAGTATTTTCATTCTGTTTCTGCTTGTTGTTTACATACCTGAAGAACCCTTTCTTGCAGTTTTTGACATCTCTGGCAAATACCAATTTGAGCTGAGCTTTTGCTTTTCTAACTGCATCTCTGCACGCCCTGGCAATTCCCTTGTATTTCTCAAGGGGTATTCATCTGCTTTTCCATCTCTGGTACACTTGTCTTGGTTTTGAGCAGACTTAGAAACTGAAAGTTAAGCCAAGGGGGTCTCTTGCTCTGCCTACTTCCCTTACCTTTAAAGGGGATGAACTGATTTTGTACTTCCAGGAGAGTGTTCTTGAAAAACTCCCAGCACTCACTAGCTCCTTTATCTTCCATGGAAACTTCCTATATAATCCCTCCCAATTGAGCTCTGAGCAAGCTGAAGTTTGCTCTTCTGAAATCTAAAACCTTTGTCTTAGTAGAAACCAGGAAAAGCATGCTCAGCCAGATCCCAAACTCCACAATATTGTTGTCAATGTCACTAACCAAGATATTACAAAGCAGGTTTTCTTGGTTTGTGAGCAGCAAGTCCAGCAGTGCCTCATTCCTGGTTGGCACATCTAGCATTTATGTGAGGAAGCAGTCCTTTACACATTCCAGGAACTTGATGGATGCTATGTGAGCTGCTGTATTCCTCTTACAAATGTCTGGATAGTTGAAGTCATGCATAAGAACCAGGTTCTGTTGAGCTGAGGCTTGCTTAAGTGACCCAAATATTGCTTCGTTGTCCTTATCGTCTTGGTTTGGTAGCAGATGCCTACTGTAAGATCCCCCTTGGAGATGACCCCTCTGATCTTGACCCAGAGGCATTCAATAGGGCTTCCACAATTGCTGTAGTTGACTTCTGTACATTCAAGGTTCTCCTTAACATAAAGCACAACTCAACTCCTCATCCTCTTCTTCCCTGCCTGTCTTTATGAAACAGCCTATTGCCATCCCTCATGATCCTCCAGTCATGTGAGTTATCCCACCATGTTTCAGTTATTCCTATAATATAACTTTCTGACTGGGCACAGAGCTCAGATTCCTCCCGTTTGTTCCCCAGGCTGCGTGCACTGGTATACATACACTTGAGGTGGTTGGTCTTCTGTTTCTCATCTTGAGAGGCAGCTAAGGAACATTTGTTGCTGCTCTGGTTGGCCTGGCTTATTCCCCAGTTGGTTGCAATGGCATGAGTGTTGCCACTTTGGACCCCACACCCTGAGTCCTTCAGTTTAAAGCCCACATCACCAAGTTGGTCAGCCTGCTGCCAGAGATTCCCTTTCCTCTTCTAGACAGGTGGATCCCATCCCTCCCTAACAGGCTATAGTCATTGAAGAATGTCCCGTTGTCATAAAAGCCAAAAAATGCACCAGCCACAAATCCAGAAGTTGATTTGCATTATATTTTTATTCTGTCTGTGTCCTTTCCTCTAACTGGTAAAATGGAAGAAAAGATAACTTGGGCACCAATACTTTTCACTTGCACCCCCAGGACTCTGTAGTCATGCCTGATTCTGCCCAGGTTCCAGCTTGCAGTGTTATTCATTCCAACATGAAGGACTATCGGTGGATAGTAGTCTGTGCTCTTGACACCCTCTTGGCAACATCTCTTGTGGCACCCTCTTGGCAACATCTCAGACCGTAGCTCCCGGAAGGGCAGCATACCTCTTGTGACTTCCTGTCAGGCTGGCAGATGGGTGCCCCAGTGCCCCTTAACAGAGCCACCCACTGCAAGCACTCTTAATTTCTTTTTTGCAGTATCAACTGTGTGCTGCTGAGACAGTTTCTCCTTGCAGACCTTGCTTGTGGGTTGGCCTGATTTATTCCAAATAATTTAAGATTATGATAAATGCTAAAAGGACCATCACAGGTACTTGTGAGATCCTCTTGTAGTACCCCTCCACAATTTTTCCAACTTTTCCTTAAATTATTAATCCTCCAGAGAACCCTTACGTTCATACCATGAGATCTCATGTTTGTTATTTAGGAATTTTATCAAAAGATTGCCTCAAGCAATTCTAGTAAATATGTGAAAATTTTGTCTACATTACCAATGTTGGGTTTTTCTTAGAATGTGTCCTGGGTTCAGCTATAGCAGTCATTTTTTCCCCTTCTTAGTAGCTGGTGCAGTGCTGTGTTTTTTAACTTTCATCCTGGGAACAACGCTGATAACACCGATGTTTTTAGTTGTTGCTAAGTAATGTTTATTCCGACCAAGGACTTTCTCAGTCTCATTGTCGTGGTTTGAGCCCAGCCGGTAACTCAGAACCACACAGCCGCTCGCTCACTCCCCCCCTTCTTCCTACCCCCGCTCCCGGACGGATGGGGAGGAGAATCGGAAGAATGTAACTCCCACGGGTTGAGCTAAGAGCAGTCCCGCAAGTAAGGTATAATACAAAACCACTACTGCTACCACCAATGATAATAATGATTAGTGAAATAACAAGGGGAGAGGATACAATTGCTCACCACCCGCCGACCGATACCCAGCCCGACCCGAGCAGTGATCTGGGCCTTCCGGGTAACTCCCCCCGGTTTATATACTGGGCATGACGTGCTGTGGTATGGAATACCCCTTTGGCCAGTTTGGGTCAGGTGTCCTGTCTCTGTTTCCTCCTGGCTTCCCCTCCTCCCTGGAAAAGCATGAGACTGAGAAAGTCCTTGGTTGGAATAAACATTACTTAGCAACAACTAAAAACATCAGTGTTATCAGCGTTGTTCCCAGGCTGAAAGTTAAAAAACACAGCACTGCACCAGCTACTAAGAAGGAGAAAAATGACTGCTATAGCTGAACCCAGGACAGTATCCACCCCTTATTCCATACCATTCACGTCATGCTCAGATCCCACATCTCTCAACACACCATCGCCCCTGTCCCATAAATACACATATATATGCACCCACACCCACACACAAAGAGAAAGATATCATTCCCTAGTCCATGGACCAATCCCTGCAAAATTGCTGAACTCATCCAGTCCATGATTGTCAGGCTCCATCTCTTGTAATAGTCTTTCAGGGCAGGAGGGATGGTATGTAGTGCTGGATTGTTGCCTGCTGATGTTACCGCCAACCTCGTCTGGCCACTGCTGAGCTCGTCTGGTTTCCTCAAAATTCATTCTTTGTTGAGGTGATGATTGGAGGGAAGTCAGGGTCAATTGCTGGCGACCTGAAGATATCTAGCTGGTGGGCTATCAAAGTGTTATAGAGCAGGCAACAGCGTACAATTGAGTTCATTGGCTGTTTTCCCCCAAAATCAAATCCCCTTGAGGTACACATCAGACTTCCCCATCTTCCCGCATTACCCACCAAGTATATCCAGGTCCCTGAGCGAAAGCAACCCCACGAGGGGGTTTGCCTTTCCCTGAAGCAGGAATAACCTAGACTGTCTTCCCCAACAAATTCTTTATGTGCACCACAGGAACTTTATCCCCCTCTACAGTACGTAAAAGTTCTGATTGGGCTGGGCCAGCCCTGTTGGCAGATCCCCTAGTGTTGACCAACCAGGTGGCTTTTGGTAAATGTGTATCCCAGTGTTTGAAAGTCCCACCACCCATTGCTCTCAGTGGAGTTTTTAACAGCCCATTGTACCGTTCGCTTTTCCCAGAGTCTGGTGCATGGTAGGGGATGTGATATACCCACTCAGTGCCATGCTCTTTGGCCCAAGTGTCTATAAGGTTGTTCCGGAAATGAGTCCCATTGTCTGACTCAATTCTCTCTGGGGTGCCGTGTCGCCACAAAACTTGTTTCTCAAGGCCCAGGATAGTGTTCCGGGCAGTGGCGTGGGGCACAGCATATGTTTCCAGCCATCCGGTGGTTGCTTCCACCATGGTAAGCACATAGCGCTTGCCTTGGCGGGTTGGTGGGAGTGTGATCTAGTCAATCTGCCAGGCCTCCCCATACTTGTGCTTCAGCCATCGTCCTCCATACCAGAGAGGCTTTAACCCTTTGGCTTGCTTAATTGCAGCACATGTTTCACATTAATGAATAACCTGGGCAATAGTGTCCATCGTTAAGTCCACCCCTCGATCACGAGCCCATCTATATGTTGCATCTCTGCCTTGATGGCCTGAGGTGTCATGGGCCCACCGGGCTAAAAATAATTCACCCTTATGTTGCCAATCTGAGTCCATCTGAGCCACTTCAATCTTAGTAGCTTTATTCACTTGCTGGTTATTCTGGTGTTCCTCAGTGGCCCGACTCTTGGGTACATGAGCATCTACGTGGCGTACCTTCACCACCAGGTTCTGCACCCGGGCAGCGATATCTTGCCACAATGCAGCAGCCCAGATGGGTTTACTTCTGCGTTGCCAGTTGCCCTGCTTCCATTGCTGCAACCACCCCCACAGGGCATTTGCCACCATCCATGAGTCAGTATAAAGTACTGGCCATTTTTCTCATTCAGCAATGTCCAAGGCCAGCTGGATGGCTTTCACCTCTGCAAACTGGCTTGATTAACCCTCTCCTTCAGCACTTTCTGCAACTTGTCCCAGGGGACTCTACACAGCTCCCTTCCATCTCCAATGCTTTCCCACAATACAGCAGGACCCATCAGTAAACAAGGCATATTGCTTTTCACTCTCTGACAGTTCATTATATGGTGGGGCCTCTTCAGCACGCGTCACCTCCTCTTCTGGTGACATCCCAAAATCTTTGCCCTCTGGCCAGTCCATGATGATTTCTAGAATTCCTGGATGGCTGGGATTTCCTATTCGAGCTCATTGTGTAATTAGTGCGGCCCACTTACTCCATGTAGCATCAGTTGCATGATGTGTAGAGGAGACCCTGCCTTTGAACATCCAGCCCAGCACAGGCAACCGGGGTGCCAGGAGGAGCTGCGCTTCAGTTCCAATCACTTCTGAGGCAGCTCGAACCCCTTCATAGGCTGCCAGTATCTCTTTTTCAGTGGGAGTATAGCTGGCCTAGGCTCCTTTATATCCCCGACTCCAAAAGCCGAGGGATCAACCTCGAGTCTCCCCTGGAGGTTTCTGCCAGAGGCTCCAGGTAGGACCATTCTCCCCGGCTGCGGTATAGAGCACATTTTTCTCATCTGGCCTGGCCCAGGCTGGTCCAAGGGCTACTGCATGAACTATTTCTTGTTTAATTTGTTCAAAGGCTTGTTGTTGCTCAGGGCCCCATTTGAAATCATTCTTCTTCCGGGTCACGTGGTAGAGAGGGCTTACAATCAGACGGTAATTTGGGATGTGCATTCTCCAGAACCCCACAACACCTAAGAAAGCTTGTGTTTCTTTCTTGTTAGTTGGTGGAGACATTGCTGTTATCTTGTTGATCACATCTGTGGGGATCTGGCGACGTCCATCTTGCCATTTTATTCCCAAAAACTGAATCTCCTGTGCAGGTCCGTTTACCTTATTCCGTTTTATGGCAAAACGAGCCTTCAGCAGGATTTGGATTATCTTCCTCCCTTTCTCAAAAACTTCTTCCGCTGTATCAATAACCCCACACGATGATGTCATCAATGTATTGCAGGTGTTCTGGAGCTTGCCCCTGTTCCAGCGCAGTCTGGATCAGTCCATGGCAGATGGTAGGGCTGTGTTTCCACCCCTGGGGCAGTCGGTTCCAAGTGTACTGGACGCCCCTCCAAGTGAAAGCAAACTGTGGCCTGCATTCTGCTGCCAAAGGGATTGAGAAAAATGCATTGGCAATATCATTTGTGGCATCCCACTTGGCTGCCTTTGACTCCAGTTCATATTGAAGTTCTAGCATGTCCGGTATGGCAGCACTCAATGGTGGTGTGACTTCGTTCAGGCCACGATAGTCTACTGTTAGTCTCCACTCTCCATTAGACTTTTGCACTGGCCATATGGGGCTATTAAAGGGTGAGCGGGTCCTGCTGATCACTCCTTGGCTCTCCAGTCTGTGGATCAGCTTATGGATGGGAATCAAGGAGTCTCGGTTGGTGCGATATTGCCGCCGGTGCACTGTTGTGGTCGCAATTGGCACTTGTTGTTCTTCGACCTTCAGCAACCCCACAACAGAAGGATCCTCTGAGAGACCGGGCAAGGGGGACAGCTGCTTCATTTCCTCTGTCTCCAAGGCAGTGATACCAAAAGCCCATTGATACCCTTTTGGGTCTTTGAAGTACCCTCTCCTGAGATAGTCTATGCCAAGGATGCATGGAGCCCCTGGACCAGTCACAACGGGGTGCTTTTGCCACTTCCTCCCAGTCAGGCTGATTTCAGCTTCCAGCATAGTTAACGCTTGGGATCCTCCTGTCACTCCAGAAATATAAATGGGTTTCACCCCTTGATACCTTGATGGCATCAGAGTACACTGTGCACTGGTATCTACTAGAGCCTTATACTTCTGTGGGACTGATGTGCCAGGCCATCTGATCCACACAGTCCATTAAACCCGATTATCCCTCTCCTCCACCTGGCTGGAGGCAGGGTCCCTCTAATAGTGATCATAAAATTCTCCACTTATGTCTTGTAGAAAGGGATTAGTATTCCTTATCACAGGAGCGGGAGTAAAATCAGCTCTTCCACTCCATCTGGGAAACTGCTCACCATAGACTGGAGCAGCAGCTTTCCTGGGAGGATCATCCTTGACCATTGTTCTCCTCTTCAGTTCACGCGCCCATTGCTCCAGAACTGAGGTAGGTTTTCCATCCTACTTTCTCATGTCTTCTCTGTGATCCCGCAGGTAAAACCATAGGGTGGCCCGTGGCATGTAACTCCTATATTTTCTTTCTCGAGCAGTAGGGCGCCTTCTGTTAATAGCTGAGACATGGGTTGGTACGCGTGGGGAGCTGGATAGATCGGATAAATCGTCTCTCGATTGTTTGAACTCCTGGGACAGTTTTTCCACAGCTGAAATGATGGAAGGGGTGAGATTGTCTTCGTACTCTCGGAGTTGACGAATCAGGCAATCCACTGTTGATGATATTCCGTCATTCCAGGCCATTGATGCCAATGTGTGGGCATATGATGATGGCGCACTCCGTGTAAGTTTCCGCCACATGGGTCGTGTACATTCGACTTCATCTGGATCTACGGATGTGTTCCTGGCATCCGGCCTACGATAGATCATCTCTATAATGGCTGATTCCCTCAGGGACTGGAGGCCTTTCTCTATCGTGGTCCAGTTGGCTGAGCGACTTGTAATATCGTCTTTGTAGGGAAACCTTTCCTTCACAGCTGCCAGGAGCCGCATCCAAAGACTGAGGGCTCACTTCTCTCTTGCAATCGCTTTGTCAGTTCCTCCTTCCCTTGCAAGTGATCCCAGCTGCTTGGCTTCCCTACCTTCTAGTTCGTGACCGTCGGCCCCATTGTCCCAGCATCGGAGCAACCAGGTGACAATGTGCTCCCCTGGAAGATGGGTGAAATCTTTTTGCATATTCCGCAGCTCGGTTGAGGTCCGGGGTCGAGAAGTGACCTCTTCTTCTTCTTCCTCTTCCTCTGATCCACGTAGTAGTAACTCTTGTTCAGATGCTGTTCCGTGTAGTAGTGGCATTGGGTCTTCATCTTTCTTCGCTTCACGGGCTGCTCTTTGTGCCTCTCATTTGCTTTTGCTTACAGGGGCAACAGAAATTGTCACAAACTGGCCATTTGGTTTAGCTGCAGTGTTTGTCACTGTGGTTGGAGTGGCTGCAGTGTCTGCCACTAGGATTGGAGTGGTTGCAATGTCTATTGCTGGGGTTGGTGCAGCTGCTCTGCTTGGGGGTTGAGTAACACCAACAGCTGCATTGTCTATTGCTGTCAGGGTTTGAATAGCTACTGTACTTGTCACTGGGGTTGGTGTGGCTGCGGTGCTTGGAGTAACCACATTGACTGTTGCTGTTGGGGTTTGAGTAGCTGTTGTGCTTGTCACTGGGGTTGGTATAGCTACTATATTTGAAGTTGGAGTAGTTGCGTTGTCTGTTGTGGTCAGGGTTTGAGTAGCTGTTGTGCTTGTCACTGGGGTTGATGTAGCTACTATATTTGAAGTTGGAGTAGCTGTGTTGTCTGTTGTGGTCAGGTTTTGAGTAGCTGCTGTGCTTGTAGTTGGCATAGCTGCGTTATCTGTTGCTTTGCCATCAGATCCAGAGACCTTTTTTTCCCTTTGAAGGGCTGGATAGTGTTGAGCAGGGCTCTGTAGGCGTAGGCCACGCCCCAGCACATTGCAGTGAGTTGTCCCTCTCTGGTATAAACAGAACAACAGCACACCTCATTGAAGTCTTTTACTAGTTTTTCCGGATGTTGCACTTGTTCAGGGGTGAAGTTCCAAAGCACTGGAGTGGCCCACTGGCCTAGATACTTGCCCATACTCTCCCACACACCCTGCCACTCATGACTGTCCAGCCTCAGGGAAAATCTCCTGGTGGTCCTCCTATATCGTCGTCTAACCGTAGACCGGATTTGAACCCGATACTGCTTAACTTTCGAGATTAAACGAATTAGGATGTTCCCAGGACGGGATGGCTGTGGGTAAAACACACTCCGTATGTTTGCCAACATGCTGATCCCCAGCACAATCAGCAGGCAGGTCTCAAGGGTGTTCAAGGGCCATCTAAAACCTTCAGAACTCTCAACTGCCGTCGCAAATAGGCTGGTGGGGGAACAGGGGGTGAAAGGGAATGCCTCTTTCATAAGTTGACCCCCCCGAGGAGAAGGAAAGATATGCATTTGCTAAAATATTTCATTATATACCTCCCAAAGTATAGAGGTGATGGCCACGCTGGAAGCACAAACCAGACCAGTTTCATGATCAATGAGTCTATTGTATTACAAGTCATTACCATGACATCTACTCCAAGTACAGCAGCTACATCAACCCCAGTGACAAGCACAGCAGCTACTCAAACCCCGACAGCAGCAGACAACGTGGCTACTCCAAGCACTGCAGCTACAGAACCCCAGTGACAAGCACAGCAGCTACTCAAACCCTGACAGCAACAGGCAACGCAACTGTTGGTGTTAGTCAACTCCCAAGCACAACAGCTGCACCAACCCCAGCAATAGACACTGCAGCCACTGCAATCCTAGTGGCAGACACTGCAGCCACTCCAACCACAGTGACAAACACTGCAGCTAAACCAAATGGCCAGTTTGTGACAATTTCTGTTGCCTCTGTAAGCAAAAGCAAATGAGAGGCACAAAGAGCAGCCCGTGAAGCGAAGAAAGATGAAGACCCAATGCCACTACTACACGGAACAGCATCTGAACAAGAGTTACTACTACGTGGATCAGAGGAAGAGGAAGAAGAAGAAGAGGTCACTTCTCGACCCCGGACCTCAACCGAGCTGCGGAATATGCGAAAAGATTTCACCCATCTTCCAGGGGAGCACATTGTCACCTGGTTGCTCCGATGCTGGGACAATGGGGCCGACGGTCACGAACTAGAAGGTAGGGAAGCCAAGCAGCTGGGATCACTTGCAAGGGAAGGAGGAACTGACAAAGCGATTGCAAGAGAGAAGTGAGCCCTCAGTCTTTGGATGCGGCTCCTGGCAGCTGTGAAGGAAAGGTTTCCCTACAAAGACGATATTACAAGTCGCTCAGCCAACTGGACCACGATAGAGAAAGGCCTCCAGTCCCTGAGGGAATCAGCCATTATAGAGATGATCTATCATAGGCCGGATGCCAGGAACACATCCGTAGATCCAGATGAAGTCGAATGTACACGACCCATGTGGCGGAAACTTACACGGAGTGCGCCATCATCATATGCCCACACATTGGCATCAATGGCCTGGAATGACGGAACACCACCAACAGTGGATTGCCTGATTCGTCAACTCCGAGAGTTCGAAGACAATCTCACCCCTTCCATCATTTCAGCTGTGGAAAAACTGTCCCAGGAGTTCAAACAATCGAGAGACGATTTATCCGATCTATCCAGCTCCCCACTCGTACCAACCCATGTCTCAGCTATTAACAGAAGGCGCCCTACTGCTCGAGAAAGAAAATATAGGAGTTACACGCCACGGGCCACCCTATGGTTTTACCTGCGGGATCACAGAGAAGACATGAGAAAGTAGGATGGAAAACCTACCTCAGTTCTGGAGCAATGGGCGCGTGAACTGAAGAGGAGAACAATGGTCAAAGATGATCCTCCCAGGAAAGCTGCTGCTCCAGTCTATGGTGAGCAGTTTCCCAGATGGAGTGGAAGAGCTGATTTTACTCCCGCTCCTGTGATAAGGAATACTAATCCCTTTCTACAAGACATAAGTGGAGAATTTTATGATCACTATTAGAGGGACCCTGCCTCCAGCCAGGTGGAGGAGAAGGATAATCGGGTTTAATGGACTGTGTGGATCAGATGGTCCCACAGAAGTATAAGGCTCTAGTAGATACCAGTGCACAGTGTACTCTGATGCCATCAAGGTATCAAGGGGTGAAACCCATTTATGTTTCTGGAGTGACAGGAGGATCCCAAGCGTTAATTATGCTGGAGGCTGAAATCAGCCTGACTGGGAGGAAGTGGCAAAAGGACCCCATTGTGACTGGTCCAGGGGCTCCATGCATCCTTGGCATAGACTATCTCAGGAGAGGGTACTTCAAAGACCCAAAAGGGTATCAATGGGCTTTTGGTATCACTGCCTTGGAGACAGAGGAAATGAAGCAGCTGTCCCCCTTGCCCGGTCTCTCAGAGGATCCTTCTGTTGTGGGGTTGCTGAAGGTCGAAGAACAACAAGTGCCAATTGCGACCAAAACAGTGCACCGGCGGCAATATCGCACCAACCGAGACTCCTTGATTCCCATCCATAAGCTGATCCGCAGACTGGAGAGCCAAGGAGTGATCAGCAGGACCCGCTCACCCTTTAATAGCCCCATATGGCCAGTGCAAAAGTCTAATGGAGAGTGGAGACTAACAGTAGACTATCGTGGCCTGAACGAAGTCACACCACCATTGAGTGCTGCCATACCGGACATGCTAGAACTTCAATATGAACTGGAGTCAAAGGCAGCCAAGTGGGATGCCACAAGTGATATTGCCAATGCATTTTTCTCAATCCCTTTGGCAGCAGAATGCAGGCCACAGTTTGCTTTCACTTGGAGGGGCGTCCAGTACACTTGGAACCGACTGCCCCAGGGGTGGAAACACAGCCCTACCATCTGCCATGGACTGATCCAGACTGCGCTGGAACAGGGGCAAGCTCCAGAACACTTGCAATACATTGATGACATCATCGTGTGGGGTGATTGATACAGCGGAAGAAGTTTTTGAGAAAGGGAGGAAGATAATCCAAATCCTGCTGAAGGCCGGTTTTGCCATAAAACGGAATAAGGTCAAGGGACCTGCACAGAAGATTCAGTTTTGGGGAATAAAATGGCAAGATGGACGTCGCCAGATCCCCACAGATGTGATCAACAAGATAACAGCAATGTCTCCACCAACTAACAAGAAAGAAACACAAGCTTTCTTAGGTGTTGTGGGGTTCTGGAGAATGCACATCCCAAATTACAGTCTGATTGTAAGCCCTCTCTACCACGTGACCCGGAAGAAGAATGATTTCAAATGGGGCCCTGAGCAACAACAAGCCTTTGAACAAATTAAACAAGAAATAGTTCATGCAGTAGCCCTTGGACCAGTCTGGGCCAGGCCAGATGTGAAAAATGTGCTCTATACCGCAGCCGGGGAGAATGGTCCTACCTGGAGCCTCTGGCAGAAACCTCCAGGGGAGACTCGAGGTCGACCCCTTGGCTTTTGGAGTCGGGGATATAAAGGATCCGAGGCAAGCTACACTCCCACTGAAAAAGAGATACTGGCAGCCTATGAAGGGGTTCGAGCTGCCTCAGAAGTGATTGGAACTGAAGCGAAGCTCCTCCTGGCACCCCGGTTGCCTGTGCTGGGCTGGATGTTCAAAGGCAGGGTCTCCTCTACCCATCATGCAACTGATGCTATATGGAGTAAGTGGGCCACACTAATTACACAACGAGCTAGAATGGGAAATCCCAGCCATCCAGGAATTCTAGAAATCATCATGGACTGGCCAGAGGGCAAAGATTTTGGGATGTCACCAGAAGAGGAGTTGATGCATGCTGAAGAGGCCCCACCATATAATGAACTGTCAGAGAGTGAAAAGCAATATGCCTTGTTTACTGATGGGTCCTGCCATATTGTGGGAAAGCATCAGGGATGGAAGGCAGCTGTGTGGAGTCCCCTGTGACAAGTTGCAGAAAGTGCTGAAGGAGAGGGTGAATTGAGTCAGTTTGCAGAGGTGAAAGCCATCCAGCTGGCCTTGGACATTGCTGAACGAGAAAAATGGCCAGTACTTTATCTCTCTACTGACTCATGGATGGTGGCAAATGCCCTGTGGGGGTGGTTGCAGCAATGGAAGCAGAGCAACTGGCAACGCAGAAGTAAACCCATCTGGGCTGCTGCATTGTGGCAAGATATCGCTGCCCGGGTGCAGAACCTGGTGGTGAAGGTACGCCTCGTAGATGCTCATGTACCCAAGAGTCGGGCCACTGAGGAACACCAGAATAACCAGCAAGTGGATAAAGCTGCTAAGATTGAAGCGGCTCAGATGGACTCAGATTGGCAACATAAGGGTGAATTATTTTTAGCCTGGTGGGCCCATGATACCTCAGGCCATCAAGGCAGAGATGCAACATATAGATGGGCTCGTGATCGAGGGGTGGACTTAACGATGGACACTATTGCCCAGGTTATTCACGAATGTGAAACATGTGCTGCAATTAAGCAAGCCAAAGGGTTAAAGCCTCTCTGGTATGGAGGACGATTGCTGAAGTACAAGTATGGGGAGGCCTGGCAGATTGACTAGATCACACTCCCACCAACCCGCCAAGGCAAGCGCCATGTGCTTACCATGGTGGTAGCAACCACCGGATGGCTGGAAACATATGCTGTGCCCCACGCCACTGCCCGGAACACTATCCTGGGAATTGAGAAACGAGTCTTGTGGTGACATGGCACCCCAGAGAGAATTGAGTCAGACAACGGGACTCATTTCCGGAACAACCTTATAGACACTTGAGCCAAAGTGCATTGCACTGAGTGGGTATATCACATCCCCTACCATGCACCAGCCTCTGGGAAAATCCAACGGTACAATGGGCTGTTAAAAACTCCACTGAGAGCAATGGGTGGTGGGACTTTCAAACAGTGGGATACACATTTACCAAAAGCCACCTGGTTGGTCAACAGTAGGGGATCTGCCAACAGGGCTGGCCCAGCCCAGTCAGAACTTTTACGTACTGTAGAGGGGGATAAAGTTCCTGTGGTGCACATAAAGAATTTGTTGGGGAAGACAGTCTGGGTTATTCCTGTTTCAGGTAAAGGCAAACCCACTTGTGGGGTTGCTTTTGCTCAGGGACCTGGATATACTTGGTGGGTAATGCGGGAAGATGGGGAAGTCCGATGTGTACCTCAAGGGGATTTAATCTTGGGGGAAAACAGCCAATGAACTCAATTGTACGCTGTTGCCTGCTCTATAACACTTTGATAGCCCACCAGCTAGATATCTTCAGGTCGCCAGCAATTGACCCTGACTTCCCTCCGATCATCACCTCAACAAAGAATGAATTTTGAGGAAACCAGACGAGCTCAGCAGTGGCCAGACGAGGTTGGCGGTAACATCAGCAGGCAACAATCCAGCCCTACATACCATCCCTCCTGCCCTGAAAGACTATTACAAGAGATGGAGCCTGACATCATGGACTGGATGAATTCAGCTATTTTATAGGGATTGGTCCATGGACTAGGGAATGATATCTTTCTCTTTGTGTGTGGGTATGGGTGTATATGTATGTGTATATATGGGACAGAGGCGGTGGTGTGTTGAGAGATGTGGGATCTGAGTGTGACGTGAATGGTATGGAATAAGGGCTGGATACTGGCCTGGGTTCAACTATAGCAGTCATTTTTCTCTTTCTTAGTAGCTGGTGCAGTGCTGTGTTTTTTAACTTTCAGCCTTGGAACAACGCTGATAACACTGATGTTTTTAGTTGTTGCTAAGTAATGTTTATTCCAACCAAGGACTTTCTCAGTCTCATGCTTTGCCAGGGAGGAGGGGAAGCCGGGAGGAAGCAGAGACAGGACACCTGACCCAAACTAGCCAAAGGGGTATTCCATACCATGGCACGTCATGCCCAGTATATAAACCGGGGGGAGTTACCCGGAAGGCGAGATCACTGCTCGGGTCGGGCTGGGTATCTGTCGGCGGGTGGTGAGCAATTGTATCCTCTCCCCTTGTTATTTCACTAATCATTATTATCATTGGTGGTAGCAGTAGTGGTTTTGTATTGTACCTTAGTTACTGGACTGTTCTTATCTCAACCCGTGGGAGTTACATTCTTCCGATTCTCCTCCCCATCCCTCCGGGAGCAGGGGGAGGAAGAAGGGGGGGAAGTGAGCGAGCGGCTGTGTGGTTCTGAGTTACCGGCTGGGCTCAAACCACGACAGAATGTTGTCTATTTTTCTGTCTATTCATTGTAATTTTTTTTTACAGTTTCTGCTACTGTGATACCTAAAATCATATTTAATGCCTTGTATGTCTTCAGCCATTCCAAACCTTATCCTCATGTTTTCTCACTTACCAGTCCTCTGGTCCTTACGCTGATTTAAATAGGCTTTCCATCAGATTTTGAGGTCTATCTACAACTCTTAACTGAGTATCATCCCCTTCTGGTGATCTGTTGCCAATTTTATGTGTTCTGAGACCTTCTTTGATGCTCAATTAGTGTTTCAGGATGGTATATGTTTTCTCCTCCTACATTCAGGAAACGTGTGCTTTTAAATAATCTGACAGCTGAAATATAGGATACCCGTGGAGAGAAATGATATTTCCTCAAATACTAATAGCCTACCAAGAGAAGTAGTTTAAAGGCAATTAGATTATTAACATCTTGGATAGCAAGTGAAGTTCTGATTGAGAATAGATGAGAAGATTGTATCACACAATTGTAGCCTTCATCCCTTCTAACTACATGCAGTGCAAAACAATCTTTTTGTATGCTGCTGCTGGAGAGATTTAGAAGCTGTTGGTGAAGTTTCCAATGTTTCAGTCTTAAGACTATAATAAGATCATGTTCTGTATAAAAGCAGTAGCAAGCAAAAATGAATGCTTGGCTACTACAGCAATTAGTGTAGTGTCAAGCTGACACCTATGAAGCCAAATTTATATCTAGCCAGAGAATCTAGGCATGTATTTCTAAATTGCTGCTTTAGCTATTTTCTGGAAGAGGTACGTGTAGCAGAGAAATCAAGTTTCATATGGCAGTTCAATGTGAAATTCTTGAATTTAGTGTTCAGTATATGTGAGCATTTAGTTCAATGAATTTTTTCTTTAAGTTGATTCATGTCAATGAACAATCAAGAAATAAACATGACTCAATATTCCCACTACTGCTTTCTTAATTAGCTACTGAAATCGTAAATGCTAAAATTTGGGAAGAAATTAGTATTGTTTGTCATGAAAGAATGAAGCCCATTGAAGTCTCTAGGCTAATAGTAACCACAGTAGGCTTCAGAACCAGATCATTTGTTGTCAGGAAGATAGTAAAACCTGAATCTGAAAGCAGCTGTGCAAGGCAGGTTATCACTCTTATTAGTCATATATGATGTGGGGTTTTTAACACTATCAGCAACAAATTAAACTTTGTTGCATCATAATTTTCCTGTCATATGAACAGGGTACATTATGTCTGAAAGGTATGTCACTGTTTTACTCTCTTAAATGAGTATCTAATAAGGAAAAAAATTTAAAAATCCTACTGACAGAATTTGACTTTAAAATTTTAAGTACAGCATTCTGTTCTGCATGTAATATGACTACTTCATGCCTACTCTTTCTCTTTATCCTTTTTTTTTTTTAAACATGTACCTTCAGTTTGCAGAAAAATTTCAGGAATTCAAAGAAGCTGCACGACTAGCAAAGGAAAAATCCCAAGAAAAGATGGAGCTAACAAGTACACCCTCTCAAGTGAGTCTTATTGCCTGATTCAAGCTAGTACTTCATAGTCTGTGCTACTTACTGTATCTTATACATGTTGTATTAAAAATGAACAGGGTACTTCACAGTTTCCCTGAATGCTCTCAGCAGTCAGCTAGAAGTGTCAAGAAGTCTTAAGAATGCATTTAATATACATTGCAGAAATGGCAAAGGGGCTTGCTTTAATATAAAATTGGCCTTTTGTTTATTCCCATCCCTTTCTTTGAGCTTTCCCCAGAAAATGTTATGAGTAAAGATGGTGAGCAGTTATGTAAGTAAATCTATAGTAAAGACCTTTTGGTTTCTTTCTTATTGCATCTATGAAACTTCAAGTGATGCACTGTAAAAGGCTTCATATAAGAACCATTACAACAAATTTTGAAGTTAAAACAGCAAACTGTTTTTACTTATTTTCGCCTGTTGTAGTATTCACTTGTGAAATGTGTTGAAGGAAGGTGACAGATTCACATGTGGGTTCTGGGGTTTTATTGCAGTTAGCTGTGTTGGAAGAGTTTATAAAAGAGATCTCAAAATATGGACTGGGTTAATATAAGCCTAACAGGAAGATAAATTAATATAGTCTTATTTAAATTAGTCATGCCTAAAATTAATTTACTTGAAAATGGATACTTTGAATTTGCTTTGAAAAAAGAAATTGCATGAGGCTTTTATGTCCTACCCCTTCAGTGTTTCTGGCTCCGTGTATAGCTATTTGCTTTATTTTAAGCAATAGTGAAGACAAAACTAATTCCTCTGGCTTTATGTATCTAATAATAGTGTTGTAGGAATGTTAGCTTTAAGATACAAGCAAGCTAGATTTTGTGGGATGTGGTATATGTTTTTTAGAACATCTAGTGTAGTTTGGGAAGAGAAGGAAATAACAGAGAAACTCTTGGGTCCATAATGCCTTTAATGGAAGTGGAAACTGTTTATCAAATCAGAGGATAATAATAGACAAAATCCACATAATTTGTATAAAATAATTCATGTGCCTGATTATCTTGCCAACTCTGCTCTCCTTTGACACTTAATTTCAATTGTTTCAGTTCAGTAAAATTGTTCTGCAAAAATCAAGATTTAATTTTGACTTCTAAAGTATTAACACATAATAGTTTTGAATATAAAATAAAATATTCTTCCTGAAAGTAGGTAACAATTTACATTTATAAAATAAATAATTTACATTTATATTATAAATAAGTTTACATCTGTGTAATAAATCAGTGTAAGCTAATTATTTTCTGCTTTTTAATCAGTAGGAATTTAATAAGGAGATGCAGAATGGAGACACTTGTGCATGTGCATTGTATAACTTGATGAATGCTAAATATAATAGAACTTGAAGACATTATTAAAATGTTTTAATATAACTTCATATTACCCACTGATTCAATTTGTAGAGTGAGATGTCTCTCACTGTGTAAGAAATACAGTAGAATAAAAGCAAAATTTTTACAATTGTTGTACTGCAAATGCTTAATATAAAGTGTAATGAAAACATTGAACAACAATATATTTGTTAAATGACACCAGTGCTTTGTGGAAGGTGATCATGACAGCCAGATCTTATTTTCTTTAGAAGAACTGAGTTTTTCCATCTGGTCAAGTCTCGAAGTCAAGGGCAACATTTCTTATAGATATAGGATTGGAATCAGTATTGGCTTTCAAAAAGCCTTATCCTTCTAAACTTGTTGAAGGCTACAAGTGGAGTCTCAAAACTAGACCCTGATCTTGTAAAATCATAACCATATTCAGATACTTTGCATTTTCTTCTGAGATTGTTGTTTTTTCACTTTCTATGTGGTGTCAAAGAGCTGGGAAGAGGAGCTGCCTTCCAGAGATTGTGCTTGTGCTTCAGTTTAATAACATTAAGTAGCAGTTTTATCTCTTCCCCTGCCAGGGATGGAGCATTCACAACTTCCCTGGGCAACCTGTTCCAGTGCCTCACCACCCTCACAGTAAAGAACTTCTTTCTTATATCTAACCTGAACTTCCCCTGTTTAAGTTTAAACTCATTAACCCTTGTCCTATCGCTACAGTCCCTGATGAAGGGTCCCTCTCTGGTATCCTTGTAAGCCCTCTTCTGATATTGGAAGGCTGCTCCAGGCTGAACAGAACGACCCCAATTTTGTCAGCCTGTCTTCTGAATACTGTAATTCAGTCAGTCCTCTGCTGTATAGACACCCCTCCATGACATCCATTGAACTCTATTAATGAAACTCTTCTATCTTAAATATTACCACTTGATTACTAAAAGCTAAGACATTTTAAAATTGAGGTGTGTTACTTAGTTTATATGACTCACTTTTCTCCTGCAAAAATGTTACTTGAAAAAGTATATAATAGGAAAGAAAATATTAAAATTAAACTACATACAAGGACTGAAAAGCCTATAATGTTCTAACTTAGGATGTGGGCTGCACAGTGTACTTTGTTTTTTTAAATTGGAAGTACTTTTCAGTGACAAGAAATTGGAAAATAGGTTTATTGGCCAAAACATACATGTACATGTTGGCATGATGAAGGCCGATTAAAACTGCACCTGTGCCTTCTGCTAGAAAGACAGCCAGTAAGTTTTTCAGGTGTCTGGTTGCATAGCAGTAGCTGCCTGGGTATAACTGGAGTAGTCTCCTTCCCAGATAATACCATGACCAGCAAGAGCTAGGCCAGGCTAATATGTCTACAAAAGTTTTGTGAGGACTGTGCTGAACAAGTTTTCTTTACGGATGGTTCATAGGTGAAACCGAATGCACCACCAATGGCCCTTCCACTGTTTTAGTTAATACACAAAATGAAAGCTAGATTTTGAAACAAATATCAGAATTGTTTGTTTCACTGTGTTAGAATATAAAGTAAGAGATAAGAATCCTGGGTGTCAATATTCACCCACTGTGTAGCTGGCTGAGGGCTGAATACAATATCAGGTAAGAGTAAGAGGTCTGTAATAAGCAGAAGGCTGGATACTTGCAAATAAATCATAGGTCAGTTGCATTTTGTGCAAGATATTGTTAATTATATGGTAGTTTACTTCCAAGCAAAATTCACATGATGAAATATGATCATGAGGGATGCTGGAAATCTGTGAGCCTCAAATTAATATTGCCTAAATTTCATATCTCATTTAAGAATTAATGTTAATGCTTATATACACATAGCCTTCCAGAGCAGGTCACTTGGTAATTCTAATGTGTCATTTGTTTGTTTTACTCAAGGAATTAGCTGGAGGGGATATTCAGTCTCCTTTAACACCAGAAAGTATTAATGGGACAGATGATGAGAGAGTGATGCCGGAAGTGACGCAGAACTCAGAACCAAGGGCTGAACCAACCCAGAACGCATTGCCATTTACCCATAGGTACAGATTCCATTCCCACATCCTGATTAAGTGATACTTATCTCCTTCCTTGTTAAAGGGACCTTCTCCCATGTTGTGGCTCCCACTTAGCAAAGTTAAGCATTTAATTATGTGATTTAAAAAAAAAAAAAGGGATTTGCTTTCAGATTTGCAGTATCATCTTTGTTTTCACAAAAATCCAGGAGGAAATAATTTTGAATACAATTTTGGGGGGCATTATTTTATAGTTTAATCAGCTCAATGTGAGCCCTTGAACACTGGTTAGTGCAGGTGTCCCTTTAACAGGAAGAATTATTTCAATGTTTTAGATCTTAGTAAAGTTAACTGCTTCTTAGAATATTCCAATTAAATTATTTTTACACGCATTTTCTTTAAATGACTGATAGGATTGGATGTCAGCCTTTCACTGATGAATTGTTGGAAGCAAAGAGACTCTTACAACACTTTTGGGTCATGGAATTTAAAGCAGCCTTTAATTGAACAGTTCTCTGACAGCTGGAAACATTTTTCTTTTTTTCTTTTTTGAAACATGAGAGAAATGTAGTTCTACTTCAGACAATTATAATTCATTGCACTAGGAATACCGTGCTCTGTTCAAGAAAGCTAGGACTTTTAATTTAATTATACAAATAATGAGTTAAGGTGGGTATATCTCACCTATTAGAAATGATTGTAAATGGGACACTCAGTAGCACACATTATGTACTGAGACCATGGAGAGTAACTTAAATATTTAATAAACTTAGAGCAAAGCTAGAAATACTAGATTTATGGGGTTTTTAAACATGGTCTGAATCAGTTTAAATAGAGCTTAAGAGCTCTTGATCAAAGGTTGGGGAACACTAGCATATCAGATATGTCATGCAAATAATTCAGAATGAGCAGAGATGGAATTGTTCAAGATTTATCTTTTTTTTTTTTTGTGAAAGAATAATCCTTTTAAATATATATGGGAAAAAATATTATACTTTTTTAGCAGTGATCATGTTTATACTTCAGTTGTCACCAGTGCATCTATTACATTTTTTACGAGAAATGGTGCTTTGTAAGAGAGCTCTGGGCATGTTGAAGGAGTATTACAAATGTTTCATATCAGTGTTCTGTAATGACTTCATTTAAAGTTGCTGTTTGTGCGTTTGAATTCTCTATCAATATTTTTGTGAAAAGGAGTTGTGATACAGTCCACACAGAGTAGTGGTGTTTGGTTTTTGGTCTGTTTTTTTTTTTTAATGGCAGCTGCAAGATCTTCCCTCTTGCTTTGCATATGTAAATATGTTTTCTGGTATGACAGAATAGTAACAATGCTTTGCTCTGCATTGACCATGACTGAATATATTTTTTTAAATACCCAGTTGTAATTTTTGATAGTGTAGAAGAGAGGTGAAAAAATTTTTACATGCTTTGCATTTTTCTATCTATCTACTTCCCGTATGCAGTGTGAGTGCCTGGTTTTAGTTTATTGTCCTGTTAAATGCCACTAGCTAGAATTGGTCTTCTGACAATAACTCTGCATTTCGAGGGTCACTTCTCACAATGATTCTTGTGAGAATAATTTGTCTTGATAATGGTAGCTTCAAGTTTTTTCGTGAGCTATTACCAAAGAAAATGCAATTTTTTTCCAAACACTTCGAAATTAATTGAATTTTGGTCTAGATAAGGTTTTTATTATAAATAAATATTCATATAGGTTACTTAAAAAAAAATACTGAAAAGCTCAAGTGAGGACATTTATATACTATTATCTAACCCAGACAGAAAATGCATTCAGGTGTTTTCTGACATTTTCTTTGTATAGAAAGAAAAGAATCCTTGTGCATGTGTGTGTGAAGGAATGCTGTCTCAGTCAGAGGTAAACTACCATATTAAAAAATGTATATTTGAAAAGATTCCAGTTATTTCCCAGGCACTATTATGTTTTTCAAGTTAATGGTAGAACTTAGTTTGGAAATCAGCTGCTTTGATTGGATTTGTTAGCTGTAATGAAAGCTCTCTAAAATGGCACTATGTATCACATGCATGAAAGAGATGAAAAGTGAAGCCTCCAGAATTCTGTTAGTGCTGGTTAAATGGGCATGTTTTTGTTGAGGCATTTCATAATATTAAATTGGCAACTAGGTAGACATGCCTAGTTGCTTGTGCTGGCTGGAAGGGCGCTCTCTGCAGGAAGTCTGCCCCTGATATAAAAAAAATTAAAAAAAAAAAAAATAATTAAAAAAACCTTACACCACGATCATTGAAGACTCCCTGGGCTTTTCATGTGTCAGGGGTACAGAAAAGTATTGTGCTCCTCCTTGTTCCTTGCCCTTCTGATGCTGCTGTGTATTGCTGACACTCCATGCGTGATGGAGAGGAGTTGCCGCACTGAACCCTGTTGCTGTGTGCCCTGGTAACTCCTGATGATTGCTGAGCCTCTTCTGCACCTGCATCAATTGCTAGGTGCTTTTCAAAACAAAAGATGGTATGGTCTTCCTTCCAATGATTTCAGCTATAACAAACATGAGCGTTGCTGAGGCTGACCATGCTTCACTGAAATAACGCTAGTGTAACAAGTTCATTCCTTCCACGATTAAGAAAGCTATATTCTGCTCTGGCATGACTTACCCTTTGAAGGTCCAAAAGGAGTGGTCCTCAGTGTAGGCTGGAGCACAGGGCATGTGTGGGGCCACCTGGCAGGAGCCCAGGCAGCCATGAGGCAAAGGTTGGAGCTTCGTGGGCAGAACAAGGTACCACAGCACTGCACAGCGATGATGGCTGGTGAGATGGGAACTGTGTTGCTGCTGAGAGGGTCAGCAAGCTTAGCCGAGTGTGGGCACCTCTGTGGCAGAGGACAGGGGCAAAGGTTTGAAGGGGGTTGTTAAGACAGTGATTTAGGGAAGAGGTTTTCATGTCTGTATGAACTGGAAGGGTCTGAAAGGAATTAACAAGGTCAAAATAAGAGTTGTGGAGGTCATGCTTTAGTGTACATCATACTACTTGTCATTTTTATTCTGCACATGCCGAAAAATGTTCAATTTCATTTTGTTGTAACACGTCCTCTCTGGCCAGATGTGACCACTTCTGCAAGCATTCTTCTCAGTGCTTTGTATGCCTTAGTGTAGGTAGTTGGGGGCTATGTTATGTCCCATGAGCATAATAGTGCAAAAGTCTAGTTGCTTCAATTTATCCTTATCTGGAAAGTCCTAATGCTGTTTACAAGCAGTATAGCTCTAGTCAACTGCTTGAGAGATAAAGATATTAAACAGTTATGAGCCTTGCACATAAAGGTAAACTCTTGCAATTAAACCTTTTGCCTTTTTTAAACTATGATGATTAATGTTGAATCATGAAGTAATGTTACTTGGGAAGTCTGACATATTATAGCCTGAGTACTGCTCTCATCAGTAAACATTGCCAAAATAAATAAAAGTAAAATGTAAACTTAGCCTAGCATTAGAATTTTTAAAAGTCTTGGCTGAGACTCTGATTGAGTCTGATTTTCTGAATGCTGGCTAGTCCAGGAAGTTTTTTTCTAACAAAATCTAGTTAATAAAATCTAATACTTAAAATTATTAAGACAAGAAAGTGTTTATTTTTTTAACTAAACCTTAGTTTCCTCAGATATCTTCCTTTGTTAAAAAAAAAAATTCTACATTCTTTACATTGCGATTTTTTTTCCCCATCTAAAAAGAGTTAACCATAAAATGGCATTTGGAGAAAAAAAAGTTGCTAAAAAAATTTGTTACCATTTCCAATGTGACTGCACATGTCTTTTAAATGTAAATTTTAATCCTGCTGATGCATAGTATACAATTCCTGATGGCCTGAATGAGCCCAATGAAATACTATACTGAGCTTATTTAGCCTTAGAATATAATTCAAATATTAAACCTAAATAGTGTGTTTGGCAAACTCTGCAACTGCTGCTTGGGGCTTTTTGATAACTGATTGGTGAACTTGCTCTTTCGCTTTTGAAGAGAATGCATTTGTTTATAACAAGTTTTTTTCCATTTTTGGCACCTCATGAAGCTGTGGGATAAAATACTTTCAGAAATCAAACTTAAAATAAGAGGATTCTTCTGGAACAAATCTTGAAAGTCTTCAACTTTCTATCAATTGTGACTTGTACTTTTTACCTCATTTTTTCATGTAATACGTAAAGTTGTTCCATCTAAATTTAATGAAACTTGGAATGTCTATTACATAATATTTTGATTGGACAATATATATGTGTGTTTGTTGCTTGTTCATTAAAATTTCTATTTTTGTATTCAAACAAGTTTTTAATATGAAATTTTGATTCATTGCCTTAGTGAAAATAGACTTATGTTTATATATTAGATATTTTATTGTCTAGATAGCTTACCATATAATAATGCTGCATGTAAATCCAATGCTGTGATAGCAAAGAAAAAAAACCCTAACAAAAATCTTGCTGCTAGTTCATGTTCCTTCACTGAGCTTTCATTAAAAGTTGTATGCAGAAATCTGTTTAGTAGATTTTTCACTCTATGTATTATAACTACTCACTTCTACAAGCTTAAATATTTTAGTTATGTTACAGTAAATATACTTTGTGAATTATGCTGAACCATTAAATTGGCTTTAAAGAAATGTTTTGAGTTAATAATTTTTGTGGCATTTTGTAATTTGAATTTATACTCAAATCCTAATATTTGGATGTTCTTTATAGCGTTATGTGTAGCTTCCTTACCAAGTAGTTCTGAGGGTGTGTTTTACTTTTTTTTAATTCTTGTTTTTGAATGCTATTTAGCCTGATGACAGGTTAATTTCATGTTGTGAGGAAGCTCAGGAAGTCTCTAATCCAAGCTCTTGCTCAGAGAAGGTAAACTATGAGATCAGACCAGGCTGCTCAAAACTTTATACAGTTGGGTTTTGAAAATCTGGAATGGAGACTGATAAAAATAGGCTTTTCAAAAAGGTTTCTCTATAACATAAAAGGCAATGACCGTCTTCACATTGCACAGTACTATGAGGAACTGTGACATTTTAGGGCACACTGAAGGAACCTAAGCAGCCTAAGCTGCTGGGATTTAGATCAAGTAGGCTATTCTTCAAAATAAAAGTTCTTGTTAGGAAACTATTCATTTGAAAGGGAAATCTTACCTTGCGTTTGTGTAAATTTTTTAATGTCTCTGATTTTCCTGATTGTGACCACTCCTTAAAATTCTGTAGGGAATCTCTGGAATACGTACAAATCCATTACATGGTTTTAAACCAGTATTGTGTCAAACACAGCATAATATAGCTCATACTGTAACATTTTCATAAGATATCTCTAGTAATGGAAGGAGAGGTGGAGAGAATTAATATCTGCTATTAGAAGAATTGGCATGGTGTATGTGTTACTTATCTCTCTAAAATGAAGCAGCTCTGCAACTGATAGAGCTAATTTTAATGGCTGGGGGAACGGATGAGAGCCAAAACTAAAAATAGCCCTTGCGCATCTAAGGAAGTTCTAGGTTGGAGCATGTAAATTACCTATATTTCCTGTTTTTTATTTAGCAAGAACTTCAAGGAGTGATTACTGTTACCCCAAGACTGCCAAGTCCACCACTAAATCATGTCACTAAGGGCCTCATCTACATGTTTTTTGAATGCTTCCGGGGACAGTGATTCCACTACTTCCCTGAGAAGCCTGTTCCAATGCCTGACCACCCTTTTGGTGAAGAAATTTTTCCTAATATCCAGTCTAAACCTCCCCTGGTGCAGCTTGATGCTGTTACCTCTTTCCTATCACTTGCTACTCGGGAGAAGAGATCAGCCACTTCCTTGCTCCATCCTCCCTTCAGGTAGTTGTAGAGAGCAATAAGGTCCCCCTGAGCCTTCTCTTTGCCTTACTAAACCACCCCAGTTCCCTCAGACGTTCCTCCTGAGACTTGTGCTCCAGGCCCTTCACCAGCTTTGTTGCCCTTTTCTGGATCTGCTCCAGCACCTCAATGTCTTTATTGTAGTGAGGGGCTCAGAACTGAACACAGCATTCTAGGCGAGGCCTCACAAGTGCTGAGTACAGGGGGAAAAATCACTTCCCTGTGAATTGATCACTTTTTTTGATCAATTGCAGCTATGTGTTTATACTATACTGAGCTTAACACATAAAAATAACAGAAAGATAACGTGATAGAGTGACTTAACACTGCTTGCTACCACATATACCATAACCAAGAGTCCTCCAGCACTGATGTAGTCTAGCTAGTGAAGCCACTGTGATGCCAGTAATTTCAGATGCTGAACTGTTTGTAGGCTCAAAAGTTAGATTACTGAGTGCAGGGAGAAGTTGAAAGAAAGCCAAGATGAAATACAAGAAAATTAAAACAAAATCCCTATCAACTTCTCCTTTATGAGTCATAGAGTATGAATTTCCCCTCTGTAACAGCTATGACAAGTCTAGTTTCTTCTACCGGAAAACTATGATTAGACATTTTTGAAAATCAGGCTTATAAATGGAAAGAAACTGAGATTATAGACAATTCTTGGGAAGGGTAAGGGGAATGAGGGTGAGGAGATAGCTTGGTAACGCAACACTCCACCCCTCACCCCCCAAAAACTATCTTATTGGCTGGAATTGTCCCAAAAGAAATATCGGTGCGTGTGGCAAAAAAAGTAATAGCAGTTTCCTCAGTTTTATATGCCACTGAGAGTAACGACTGAAGTCTTGGATAATTTTCTCAATTTGCTTCAATTCCACAAAAATATATCTATTTAGATGATTTTTTGACTGCTACCAATTATGACTATTACAGTATTCACCACTATAATTACACAAAAACCCCCTAACGAGCAGAATTGCAACACACTGACTGGGATGGACCTATATCTAAACAGTGTCTGATCTAACATCTAAATACACCAAGAATCACAGAGGCACGGAATAACTTAGGCTGGAAGGGGACCCTGGTGGTCATCTGATAGAGGCTTCCTGCTCAAAATAGGGCCAGTTTTGAAGTCACATTTGATTGCTCAGGGTCTCGTCCAGTCAAGAACCTTTCACCATCTAGCAGAGCTGCCACGGTTATATGTAGCTTCCTGTATTCCTGCTGCTGCGTCTTTATGCAGAGCTCTAGTTCATTCCTAAGTTTTTCTGGAACTCCCACTTCGTCCACCTTCGCCCCTTCTGAAGTTCAACTTGTTAAACATTTCCATGCTTTTCTGCCAAAATGAGTCTTGAATCAGAGGTGGAAGCCTCTGTGAACCCAGGGCTAGGACTGTTATGGGAACGCAGGGTCAGACCCTCTCCTACCCGTTGGTAAAGACTGGAACATTGCATGGCAACCTCCAAAAAGGTCAATCTCTCTTTTAAAGCTGTTGCACTTGGCAATACTCACTGGCTCTTACCAAGTACTGGCACAGTGAATACTCATTTACACAAAGTGAAAGAGCCTCAACAGACAGACAGAAGAAAATCCAGTTCCTGAACCACCTCTGTCCTAGCACCTAGTGCCCTAGGAGCAGGTGCACGTGTCCCATCCTGTGACTAAGAAAGGGCTTGGACACCATTGCTCTCCACATGGTTTCCTCTGGGCTGGTATACATGGTGAGGATGCACGTGTCGGTGTGAGCCTGGAGTCCAAGGAGGCTGGTGGATTGAACTGGGGTGGATGAAATGTTACAGCTCTCGGCTGCATGGATTGTTGCTGGCTGAAAACACTTCCTACCACCCTGTTGGCTGTGTGGCTCACGTGAACACTCCCCAGTGTGGTGTGGTCCACGCTAACTCAAGGCACCTATTGAAATTGCTTAAGCAAACACAGATAATTTTGCTTGAGCATAGTAGGGAGTGCTCTCACAGACCTTCTTGCCAACAGAGGGCAATTTACCCACACTAAAGGGGCTGTGCTGTCGTACTCCGGTCCATACTCTTGGCATATGTCCATCTCTTACTGCTTATGCAAGAAAATAATGCATTGTTCAACTGTTTTGTTCACTGCTCATTGAAAAATCAGCAACTTGGAAAAAAACCAAACCAATTCAATTAAAAAAAACGTGTTTACTTTAATCACAGTCATATTTAAATGCCCATTCTTACAGAGATCTGAAAAGATGTCAAATACCTTCATGATGTTCTCTTCTGGAATGTACCTATAAAAAAGAAAATCGTATTGTGATCCTTTCAAAAAATCTGTAGAGTAAAATGGGCTGGAAAATGATGCAATATAAAGAATATGCAATTGAAAACAGAAGCAACAGAAGATAAAGCTCTAGGCAAAAATCTGGATAGCATTTACTTGCTCTATTTCCGTTTTTCAAAATGATTTTTTTTTTTTTTTCTCATGACCAGTGGTCCAAAAGTCATTCAAAATAAATTTTTATGCATTATGCATAGAAGGGGGCATAAAAGGAAGTTAAAATGCTTTAGCCTGACCCTCCCGCATGCTCTTTTCAGGGACATCTCATTCAGCGTTTCGTGTTTAAGAGCAAGGCTCAATCAGTCATTCAAGACTTTGCACAGCAACACTAAGCAATGTACCTGTGATTAAGCCTTTTTTCCAGCACAGAATTCAGACTGAAAAAACAGTCTTTGAACAATAATTGATTAAACAAGGTTCTTCTATTGTGCTATCGTAAGACTGCACCGACTTGCATATCCGAAAAAAGTCAATAGAGTGGCTTCGTATTTGGGACAAAAAAAGAAAAAAATATTGTTCTTAGCTGCTTCTTTATTTTGCATTTATCGTCCAGGTAAGGATTGCACATAGGGAAAAAAATTCTGAAAGGGCTTTGTCGTGGTTTAAGCCCAGCCGGTAACTCAGAACCACGCAGCCGCTCGCTCGCTCGCTCCCCCCCCTTTTTCCCTCCCCGCTCCCAGAGGGATGGGGAGGAGAATCGAGGCTTTTTAGTGACTATTTAATGAGCTAACTGTTCTAGTATATGGCCATTATTTTTATTTAATTGCATAATTCAGTGCAAAATACATCAGCTGAAATAAGACAGCAAGGCAACTTGTTCTGGCAGAGCCTAGAACTTCTCAACAGAGGCCATTTGAGAGTTTTCTGGAAATTTTGATCTAGGGTCAACAGCCTATAAATAGAGGAGGATGCCAGGCAGAAGTTTTCATTGTAGCGGACAGCTAGCACACACTGGGCTGCTGGGAAGACTAGAGGAGTGAGGCTTTGGGCCAATGAGGAGTTACAGACTTGATGTGAGCTTAAGACGGTGACTGCTCAAAGCTTCAGAAGATTGAAGAATCTCTGAAAGAAAACAAACCAAAACAAAGCACAAAGAAACCAAGAGAGGAGATAGATAGATTGCACCAAATCTCAACAGACAACTGCTTCATGGAACACCTCTCCTATGAGGAAAGGCTGAGAGAGTTGGCGTTGTTCAGCCTGGAGAAAAGACGACTCCGGGGAGACCTTACTGTGGCTTTTCAGTACTTAAAAGGGGCCTATAAGAAAGATGAGGAGAGACTTTTTAGCAGGGCCTGTTGAGATAAGGCAAGGGGTAATGGTTTTAAACTAAAAGAAGGGAGATTCAGGCTGGATGTGAGGAAAAACCACGACACAATGACAGAAATATTTTGAGTGGTAACCCTCCCTGAGTAATCATTGATTGAATGAACCTGAGCTGTGTTTGCTGCAGGTTGATTCATTTTTTCCAAACTGCTTTCTTGAGATAAATTTGTATACTACTGATCTCAAACAACAATAGTTTTTATTCAGCATCTTAAATTCAGTGCCAGCAGATCATGAACTTCCATCTAAACTTCATGCAGAAATTACTTCAACTGCTACAGAAATGCAAGGAAAGACAGATTAGAACATATTTTCGGTGTAGCTGTAGCCTATTTTATAGATATACCTGACACTATTAACTTGTTGTTTCCTAAAGATGTGTTTATTTATTTTCCAAATTATAATCTTGTATGTGCCACTTTTGTATCACCCCCACATTCAGTGAAAGCGAATTCCCAGGGAAAAACCTAATGAAATAATCTTGGGCCCTAAATGCAAATCTGCTCTAAAAACGAATCAAGGCAAACAGAAAAAGACAGAAAGGACTTGCCTTCAGTTCACCATCCACTAAAAAAAAAAAAAAAAAAAGCCAAATTCGCATTTTGATTTCAGAAAATAAAACTATCATAACTTGATTCACGTGCTCTCTCTGAAAAGGGTCCACCTTTTTAGTAAACTGCAAGTATTAACTAAGAGTTGAATCTTGATAAAGGCTAGATGTGTATTTTCTATATTAGGAATCACACATAGAAAGGGAGCTGAGAGTATATTCTGGGTTTTAGAAATCCTGTCCTAGAAAATGCTCTGATACTCTAATGTCAAGACTGACAACATATACCATTTCAAAATTAATACGGAAATTATGACAGCTGAAATGGATAGTGGAGGAGCAAAACATGTACATCTGAGAGAAAAATACATATCCCCTGAAATTGAATGCTCATATTTTTCTCTTTGGTATCCCCTAACTCCATGCAAAGAAGGTGGTCAGCCTCCCCAGTGGTTTATCTTCTCAAGGATTTTTTAAAATATTGCTCTGGATCGCTTTCTATTAGAAACTAGTTCCATTGTAAGGATAACGGACCTCATGCAGATAATTACAGCCTGCTCTAAAACATAAATTCTTTTTTAAGGCAATATTGTAATTTCAAAAATAAAACCCAAAGTCACTATATTCCCACATCTTCTAAAAATTCGACTATCACAGAACAATTAGTCTTTCCAGGTCTTACTATGTTGTAGAAAACCCTAATACTCCCCAGAACACCTCTCTTGACCATTTGGTTGATATTTTAACATTATGGCCACATTTAGGCAAAAGCTGCCTTTTTTTGCCTTTTTGAGAGTTTCTAGTGCAACAAGAATTCGCTTGCAATTCCAGATGAAAGGACTGCATATGTAAAAATATAGTTGTCCATTTTCTGTGCACTCAGGATTGGTCCATCTGCACACACATTTGTTTCAACTGAATGCATAGGCAAATACAAGCAAAATGGTAATCCCACGGTTTTTGATTAAATTGACAAACTAACCATATTTACCCTGCAAAATGCTCATCTATTTTCTTTATTAAACAAATGGTACTAAGCTACTATCTAGCCACATGCTAATTACGATATCTAAAGAAGGAAGTTATACTTGGATAACTTTTTTCTTTAATCAATCAAACCAAATATAAATATAAGTTTGGATTATTCAGTAGGTGTAGGAGTGACATCCTTCCTTTAAGGAAGGATGACAAGAGATAGGTATCACATAAAAAAGGTGCATTGCCAATAAATTTTAGGATCAAAACTCCATTCATAAATTTCTTGTTGCTACACTTTCTGTCACCCTATTTCATATTTCCACTTTTAGAAAATATCCTTCCTTGGTCATATAACACCAAACAGTTATTCACAGTAGTTTCACAGTGGTGCTAATAAGTTGTTCAATAAGCACTGACTTCTCAGCAAGAAGCCCACAATATGGGCTCTGAATCAGCAAGCAACTTTATCACACATCTACATGTTCAAAATTGAGTTTTGGTTATTCAATTATTAATGCATCTCATGGAAACGTGGAGGTGATTGCTAAGGGGTCTGAAAAGATTTTCTATAGAAATTTTTTGGGTAATCTGAGCAGATAGCTTATATGGCATCCCACACTTCTTGTGGACTGCTTTTATAGATTCTTGTTTTCTTTAAGTATCACAGAAATATACCAGTAAAATGACCATTACTTTATTTCTATATCTTCATGTATTTTTTTAAAATCCACTTTAAGATTTCTTTTAACAGGAGTGAAACTAGGGTCCATTATTTGTCAGGTGGTTTTGATGACTACATAAGATGTCCTCATGCTTATTTATTCATTGAATGAAAGAACTAGAAAATAATAAGCTAATTTTGACTTATTTCCTAGGAAATCCTGGTAAAATAACAAGCTAGAATTCAAGAGTTTACCTCTCTATTCTTTCGGGAATACTCAAAAGCTTGATCACTTGCCTTCATCTCTTGTCATCTCAGGTTTCTTTTCCGGCAGACGAATGATCTTCAAGGACTGCAGCTCTTTTATTATGCACTGGTGTTATTACTCTGCATTATTGCCCAGTGTCATAATAAAAATTATTTTTTTATATAAAGACAAAACTTTTTATGTAATAAATACATAAAGAAAAGACAGGCCCGGCAGACGGGGAGGGGGAGTTGCTATTTATGTCAGTGATAGGTTGGAGAGTATGGAACTCTGCCTGGGGACAGGTGATCAGTCAACAGAGAGTTTGCGGGTCAGGGTCAAAGGGACAACAGCGATGGGGGACATTACGGTGGGGATCTGCTACAGACCGCCTGATCAAGAGGACTCTGTGGATGAAGCGCTCTATAGACAGATAGGAGCAGCCTCACGCTCGCAGGCCCTTGTCCTCATTGGGGACTTCAACCATCCTGACATCTGTTGGAGGGACGGTACGGCCCGGCACAAGCAATCCAGGAGGTTCCTCGATTGTGTGGAAGACAACTTCATCGTCCAAGTAACAGAGGAGCCGACAAGGAGAGGTGCCATGCTTGACCTCATGCTCACCAAAAGGGAGGGGCTGGTTGGAAATGTGACGCTCCAGGGCAGCCTTGGCTGTAGTGATCATGAGATGGTCGAGTTGAGATCCTCAGGACAGTGAGAAGGGCATGCAGCAAGCTCCCTGCCCTGGACCTCAAGAGAGCAGACTTTGGCCTCTTCTGGAACCTGCTTAGTAAGGTTCCATGGAATAAAGCCCTAGGGGGCCGGGGGGCCCAAGACTGCTGGTTGATATTCAAGAATCACCTGCTACAAGCTCAAGAGTGTTGCATCCTGACTAGAACGAAGAGCGGCAGGAGGGCCAGGAGACCTCCATGGATGGATAAGGAGCTGCTGAAGAAACTTAGAGGGAAAAAAGAAGCTTATAGAAGGTGGAAGCGAGGACAGGCGACCTGGGAAGAATAGAGGGGTATTGTCCAGGAAGCTAGGGACCAGGTCAGGAAAGCTAAGGCCCAGTTAGAATTAAATCTGGCAAGGGATGTGAAAGATAACAGGAAGGGCTTCTATAGGTACGTAGCAAATAAAAGACAGACTAGGGACAACGTGGGCCCTCTCTGGAAGCTATCAGGAAAACTGGCCACGCTGGATTTGGAGAAGGCTGAGGTTCTTACTGACTTCTTTGTGTCAGTCTTCGCCGGAAAATGCTCTGGCCACACCACCCAGGTCTTGGAAGGAAGATGCAGGGACTGTGAGAATGAAGACCTTAGGCCCACTGTAGGAGAGGATCAGGTTCGAGACCATCTTAAGAACCTGAATGTGCACAAGTCCACGGGACCTGATAAAATCCATCCACGGGTCCCGAAGGAGCTGGCGAATGAAGTTGCTAAGCCACTGTCCATCGTATTGGAAAAATCCTGGCAGTCAGGTGAAGTTCCTGATGACTGGAAGAAGGGTAATAGAACCCCCATTTTCAAGAAAGGGAAAATAGAAGAACCAGGGAACTACAGACCAGTCAGTCTCACCTCTGTGCCTGGCAAAACCCTGGGGCAGATTCTCCTGGAAAGCATGCTAAAGCACATGAAAAACAACAAGGTGGTTGGTGACAGCCATCATGGCTTCACTAAGGGGAAATCCTGCCTGACCAATTTGGTGGCCTTCTATGATGGGGTTACAGAACTGATGGACAGGGGCAGAGCAGTTGACGTCATCTACCTGGACTTGCGCAAAGCATTCGACGCTGTCCCACACAACATCCTTGTCTCTAAATTGGAGAGACATCGATTTGATGGATGGACCACTGGGTGGATAAAGAATTGGTTGGGTGGCCGCATGCAAAGAGTTGTGGTCAACGGCTCAATGTCCAGTTGTAAACCTGTAACGAGCGGTGTCCCTCAGGGATCGATGTTGGGACCAATCTTGTTCAGCATCTTTGTCGGCGACATGGACAGTGGGATTGAGTGCGCCCTCAGGAGGTTTGCCGATGACACCAAGCTGTGTGGTTCGGTCGATACACTGGAGGGAAGGGATGCCATCCAGAAGGACCTCGACACGCTTGTGAGGTGGGCCGATGCCAACCTTATGAGGTTCAACCAAGCCAAGTGCAAGGTCCTACACCTGGGTCGGGGTAATCCCAGGCGCTGCTACAGGTTGGGCAGAGAAGAGATTCAGAGCAGCCCTGCACGGAAGGACTTGGGGGTGTTGGTCGATGTGAAACTTTACATGAAGCCGGCAAGCGTGTGCTCGCAGCCCAGAAAGCCAACCGTATCCTGGGCTGCATCAAAAGAAGCATGACCAGCAGGTCGAAGGAGGTGATCCTGCCCCTCTACTCCGCTCTCGTGAGACCCCACTTGGAGCACTGCGTACAGTTCTGGTGTCCTCAACATGAAAAGGACATGGAGCTGTTGGAGCGAGTCCAGAGGAGGGCCACGAGGATGATACGTGGGCTGGAGCACCTCCCATGTGAAGACAAGCTGAGAGAGTTGGGGCTGTTCAGCCCGGAGAAGAGAAGGCTGCGTGGAGACCTCATAGGAGCCTTCCAATATCTGAAGGGGGCCTATAAGGATGCTGGGGAGGGACTCTTCATTAGGGACCATAGTGGTAGGACAAGGGGTAACAGGTTCCGGCTTAAACAGGGGAAGTTTAGATTAGATATAAGGAAGAAGTTCTTTACAGTGAGGGTGGTGAAGCACTTGAATGGGTTGCCCAAGGAAGTTGTGGATGCTCCATCCCTGGCGGTGTTCAAGGCCAGGTTGGACAGAGCCTTGGACCACATGGTTTAGGGCAAGGAGTCCCTGCCCATGGCAGGGGGGTTGGAACTAGATGATCTTAAGGTCCTTTGCAACCTTAACTATTCTATGATTCTATGAATAAGGCTATTTGTAAGACTATTTATGTAAAGAGGAAAACTAAAGATGGGAATAATGCAATGTACTAACCGATCTCCATTCCTGCCTGACATACACCACACTTAACATACGCTATGAGTCTGCTGTAGCTTGCAGACAGATGACTCAGACACCAAAGCTTGTATGTAAACCTGGTGAATACCAAAATTACAATATATATAAACCACATAATATATTATTATAATGAACCAAATATAGCAGATAGTGATGGCAGTACCATTCTTCATTTTGAAGGCTGGCTTATTTTTTAAAAGACTATGATCTTGTAAGTGAACATATCCTTACAATGCATGCATATCTACACACATTCTTCTACAGTGGGAAGATGCTGTGAAAACCAACTTTTCAATATAAAGCAACTGCATTACAACCGAACATGCAAATTAATTTCCAAACTTTTGTTCCTCCATTAAATATTTTTTTTCTAGGAGCATTTCTATTCAACTTTTCTCAAAAAAGGTTCTTTTGGATCAAAACCTATTTTTCTTCTGAACTGGCAACAGATTTGAGTCGTAGCATAGGAAATTCCAATTAGATATTAGGAAAAATAATTTGACAAGAAGGGTGGTCAAACATGGGAACAGGTTGCCCAGAGAGGCTGAGGGATCACCGTTTTTAGAGACTTAATTCACAGCCCTGAGTAACCTGATCCAACCATGGAGTTGGATATAACTTTAAAGCTGGTCCTGCTTTCAGTGGGGAATTGCATCAGATAACCTCCAAAATTCCCTTGTATGCTAAATTATTTGGTGATTCTGTGAACTAAGGATGGGGTTTCTTTCATCTGACTAAATCATGTTGTCATGGTTTAACCCCAGCTGGCAACTAAGTACCATGCAGCCGCTCATTCACTCCCCCCCGCTTCCCACAGTGGGATGGGGAGGAGAACTGAAAAAAAAAAGTAAAATATGTGGGTGAGATAAGACCAGTTTAATAATTAGTAAGGTTTCATGGGATATAGTCCTAGAGGGCAGGGGGCCCAAGACTGCTGGTCGATATTCAAGGATCACCTGCTACGTGCTAAGGAGTGTTGCACCCCCAATTGGAAGAAAGTGCAGCAGGAGGGCCAGGAGACCTCCATGGATGGACAAGGAGCTGCTGAGGAAACTTAGAGGGGAAAAAAGAAGCTTATAGAAGGTGGAAGCGAGGACAGGCAGCCTGGGAAGAATATAGGAGCATTGCCCGGGAAGCTAGGGTCCGGGTTAGGAAAGCTAAGGCCCAGCTAGAATTAAGTTTGGCAAGGGATGTAAAAGATAACAGGAAAGGATTCTATAGATACGTAGCAAATAAAAGACAGACTAGGGACAACGTGGGCCCTCTCCGGAAGCTATCAGGAGAAGTGGCTACCATGGATTTGGAGAAGGCTGAGGTTCTTAATGACTTCTTTGCCTCAGTCTTCACCAGCAAATGCTCTGACCACACCCCCCAAATCTTGGAAAGCAAATGCAGGGACTGTGAGAACGAAGACCTTAGGCCCACTGTAGGAGAGGATCAGGTTCGAGACCATCTTGAGAACCTGAACGTGCACAAGACCACGGGAACCTGATGAAATCCATCCACGGGGTCCTGAAGGAGCTGGCGAATGAAGTTGCTAAGCCGCTGTCCATCATATTCGAAAAATCCTGGCAGTCTGGTGAAGTTCCCGATGACTGGAAGAAGGGTAATAGAACCCCCATTTTCAAGAAGGGGAAGGTGGAAGACCCGGGAAACTACAGACCAGTCAGCCTCACCTCTGTGCCTGGCAAAACCTGGGGCAGATTCTCCTGGAAAGCATGCTAAAGCACATGAAAAACAAAGAGGTGGTGGGTGACAGCCAACATGGCTTCACTAAGGGGAAATCCTGCCTGACCAATCTGGTGGCCTTCTATGATGGAGCCACGGAACTGATGGACAGGGGCAGAGCAGTTGACGTCATCTACCTGGACTTGTGCAAAGCATTTGACACTGTCCCACACGACATCCTTGTCTCTAAATTGGAGAGACATCGATTTGATAGACGGACCACTCGGTGGATAAAAAACTGGCTCGATGGCCGCACGCAAAGAGTTGTGGCAAATGGCTCGATGTCCAGTTGGAAACCTGTAACGAGTGGTGTCCCTCAGGGATCGGTGTTGGGACCGGTCCTGTTCAACATCTTTGTCGGCGACATGGACACTGGGATGGGGCGCACCCTCAGGAGGTTTGCCGACGACACCAAGCTGTGTGGTTCGGTTGATACGCTGGAGGGAAGGGATGCCATCCAGAGGGACCTTGACACGCTTGTGAGGTGGGCCGATGCCAACCTTATGAGGTTCAACCAAGCCAAGTGCAAGGTCCTACACCTGGGTCGGGGCAATCCCAGGCACTGCTACAGGTTGGGCGGAGAAGAGATTCAGAGCAGCCCTGCAGAGAAGGACTTGGGGGTGTTGGTTGACGAGAAGCTTAACATGAGCCGGCAGTGTGCGCTTGCAGCCCAGAAAGCCGACCGTATCCTGGGCTGCATCAAAGAAGCGTGACCAGCAGGTCCAAGGAGGTGATCCTGCCCCTCTACTCTGCTCTTGTGAGACCTCACTTGGAGTACTGCGTACAGTTCTGGTGTCCCCAACATAAAAAGGACATGGAGCTGTTGGAGCGAGTCCAGAGGAGGGCCACGAGGATGATAAGAGGGCTGGAGCACCTCCCGTATGAAGACAGGCTGAGAGAGTTGGGGCTGTTCAGCCTGGAGAAGAGAAGGCTGCGTGGAGACCTCATAGCAGTCTTCCAGGATCTGAAGGGGGTCTATAAGGATGCTGGGGAGGGACTCTTCCTTAGGGACTGTAGTGGTAGGACAAGGGGTAATGGGTTCAAACTTAAACAGGGGAAGTTTAGATTAGATATAAGGAAGAAGTTCTTTACAGTGAGGGTGGTGAAGCACTTGAATGGGTTGCCCAAGGAAGTTGTGGATGCTCCATCCCTGGCGGTGTTCAAGGCCAGGTTGGACAGAGCCTTGGACCACATGGTTTAGGGCAAGGAGTCCCTGCCCATGGCAGGGGGGTTGGAACTAGATGATCTTAAGGTCCTTTCCAACCCTTACTATTCTATGATTCTATGTTTAAAGTACAGTATAATACTACTAAAAATAATACTAACGAAAAGGGAAATAACAAGGAGAGAGATATAAAACTAAAGGGGGGGGGGGGGAACAAGAAAAAACCCCAACAAATAGCAGCGATGCATAATACAGTTGCTCACCACCCACTGACTGATACCCAGCCCGCCCCCAAGCAGTGATCAGCCCCTTCCAGCCAAATCCCCACAGTTTATATACTGAGCTTGATGTGCTGTTGTATGGAATACCCCTTTGGCTAGTTCAGGTCAGCTGTCTCGGCTATGCTTCCTCCCAGCTTCTCGTGCCCGTCCTCACTGGCAGAGAAGCTGGGACACTGAAAAGTCCTTGATTCAGGTGAGCACTACTTAGCAACAACTAAAATATCAGTGCGTTATCACCATTATTCTCAGACTAAAGCCGAAACACAGCACTGCACCAGCTACTAGGAAGAAAACTCTATCCCAGCCAAAACAAAGACATATATTTTATAGGACGATCTAGATGATTATCCTATGGGGAAAGACAAGCACTTACAGGAGCAAATTCAATGTAACACCTTAGTCAGTTTTCTTAGACTAGGACACTTATTTTTCATGCTTTTTTCTCTCCCTGAATTGTAAGAAAAAAAAGATGACCATCTTAGACTCGATGTATATCTTCTACGCAATCTCAGGTGAGACGGATTCCAATTTGAGGAACATTTTTTTGATCAATTGCAGCTATGTGTTTATACTATACTGAGCTTAACACATAAAACTAACAGAAAGATAACGTGATAGAGTGACTTAACACTGCTTGCTACCACATATACCATAACCAAGAGTCTCCAGGTTCACCATTTCAACCATTTCTGTGTAAAAGAGAAGTATCTGACTCGCAGTATCTTTTTGAATGGAGCACTATTACAATTTGAAATATCAGTCTCCGGCATGCAGGTTAGAAGAGCTCTTGTATCACACCATATGGATAACAGACTGAACAGAGATATATATATATTTTTTAACATAATTTGCACGCTTTTGCCTAGAGTTAGCCAAGTCTATATTTTTCTCAAAGCAATTCCAACAGAGGGCAGTAATCTCGATGAACTATCCCGTTGTAATTTACAGATGTGCCCAGAGAGCCATAGGCACAGAGCATTACTATATTCTATGAGATATCAACAAGCCCCAAGATCACAGATTACAGAAACATTTAATAAAGGCATGTAAAAGAGAATAGTGTACATGATCCCCTGCTATAAGATTTTGCATTTCCTCAGTAATACAAAATAATCGCGGGACGTTTGCTGGTCAACGGTTATAAAAAATAATCAGCTATTAATGAATGTAGCTACAAAGACTTGATTACTACTTCTGTTAACTGTAGTATCAGGTACAAGCAAAGTGACATGCTAAAAATTCCTATATTCATTAACTGCATTTTCCAATCACAGATTTTAAATAAGATTTTACATCAAGAGAAAGGGATCTTCTACCACAGTGCCTTGCTTGTCTTGTCTGATTGGGTCTTCCCATGCCAAGGCAGGAAAATAATTCATCTGCTGTATTGTCTCAGCTTTGCAATGAAAGCTTTTAATACATTTTAGAATGCAAGATCATTACGTCCACATTTTAGCAATGAGATCTTCACCGTGAATCCAGAATCTGGTGATCAAATCCACTTGAACTTTTGCACTATACTAATTATAATAAAAGGATATGATTTAAATAATTGTATCAACAATGACTATCATCATATATTCACAAACCTGGAGCACAGGTTAGAATTTCCACCCTTCCAGAGGAGAAGGTAACTTTGATGACAAAGTGAAAAAACTCTCTCTATAGAAACACATGGCAAATTTGTTCTTGACTGGAAAATTTCTGAAGCAAAGCTATTTTGTCAGCAACTGCCAATTTCTTGAAATGAAATGAAAGCACTTTGTGAAAAGCACCACTTTTATCACAGAATCATAGAATGGTTTGGGTTAGAAGGGACCTTAAAGATCATCGAGTTCCAACCCCCTCCCATGGGCAGGGACACCTTCCACTAGACCAGGTTGCTCAAAGCCCCATCCAACCTGGCCTTGAAAACTTCCAGGGATGGGGAATCCACAACTTCTAAAAAGTCCTCCTTGTCTCTGGGCAACCTGTTCCAGTGCCTCACCACCCACATAGAAAAGAATTTTTCCTAATGTCTAAACTAAATCTCCCATCTGTCAGCTTTAAGCCACCGCCCGTTGTCCTGTCATTACATGCCCTTGTAAAAGTCCCTCTCCAGATTTCCTGTAGGTACCGGAAGGCTGTTATAAGATCTCCCCTGAGCCTTGTCTTCTCCAGGCTGAACAAGCCCAACTCTCTCAGACTGCCCTCTTAGGAGAGGTGCTCCAGCCCTCTGAGCATCTTCATGGGCCTCCTCTGGACTCACTCAAGCAGGTCCACATCCCTCTTCTGATAGGGGCCCGAGAGGTGGATGCAGAACTCTAGGTTGGATCTCAGTAAAATGGAGTAGAGGGGGAGGAGACTCACCTCCCTCAACCTGCTGGCCAACTCCTTTTGATGCAGCCCAGCAAACTGTTGGCTTTCTGGGCTGCAAGCGCACACTGCCAGCTAATGTGCAGCTTTTCATCCACCAGTATCCCCAAGTCCTTCTCCTCAGGGCTGCTCTCAATTCAGTCTCTGCCCAGCCTGTACTAGTGCTTGGGACTGCCCCCACCCAGGTGCAGTACCATGCACTTGGACTTGTTGAACTTTATGAGGTCTGCGCTGGCCGACCTCTCAAGTCTGTCAAGGTTCCTCTGGATGGCATCCCTTCCCTCCAGTGTGTCAACCGCTCCACACAGCTTGGTGTCGTCGGCAAACTTGCTGACAGTGCACTCGATCCCACTGTTCATGTCGCTGACAAAGATGTTAAACAGCGCCAGGCCCAATACTGACCTCTGAGGAAAACCACTCGCCACTGGTCTCCACTTGGACATTGAGCCATTGACTGCAACTGTTTGAGTGTGACCATACAACCAATTCCTTATCCACCGAGTGGTCCATCGATCACAACCATGCCTCTCCAGTTTAGAGACTAGGATATCGTGCGGGACAGTGTCAAATGGCTTACACAATTCCGGGTAGATGACATCAGTCACTCTTCCTTTATCCACCAATGCTGTGGCCCCATCATAGAATCAACTAGGTTGGAAAAGACCTTTAAGATGATCAAGTCCAACTGTTACCCCAAGACTGCCAAGTCCACCACTAAATCATGTCACTAAGGGCCTCGTCTACATGGGTTTGAACGCTTCCAGGGACAGTGATTCCATCACTTCCCTGAGAAGCCTGTTCCAATGCCTGACCACCCTTTTGGTGAAGAAATTTTTCCTAATATCCAGTCTAAACCTCCCCTGGTGCAGCTTGATGCCGTTACCTCTTTCCTATCACTCGCGACTTGGGAGAGGAGATCAGCCATTTCCTTGCTCCATCCTCCTTTCAGGTAGTTGTAGAGAGCGATAAGGTCCCCCCCGAGCCTTCTCTTCTCCAGACTAAACAACCCCAGTTCCCTCAGACGTTCCTCCTAAGACTTGTGCTCCAGGCCCTTCACCAGCTTTGTTGCCCTTTTCTGGATCTGCTCCAGCACCTCAATGTCTTTATTGTAGTGAGGGGCCCAGATTTAAACACAGTATTTGAGGTGCAACCTCACTAGCGCTGAGTACGGGGGGATTAATACTTCCCTAGTCCTGCTGGTCACGCTATTTCTGATACACGCTAGGATACTGTTGGCCTTCTTGACTGCCTGGGCACACGGCTGGTTCATATTCAGCCAGCTGTCAATCAGCACCCCCAGGTCCTTTTCCGCCGGGAAGCTTTCCAGCCGCTCTTCCCAAAGCCTGCAGCATTGCATGAGGTTGTTGCGGCCCAAATGCAGGACCCGGCACTTTGCCTCGTTGAACCTCATACCGTTGGCCACAGCCCATCGATCCAGCCTGTCCAGATCCCTCCGCAATGCCTTTCTATCCTCCAGCAGATCAACGCTCCCAGCCAACTTGGTGTTGTCTGCAAATTTACTGAGGGTGCACTCAGTCACCTCATCCAGATCATCAGTGATGATATAAATACTATCCTCAGAGTCAGGGACAACTGAGCACTTTTCTAACATAACTGTCAAGTATGTTCTTAGAAGAGGAATATAATCCTTATGTAATTTATATAAAAAACCGTGCAACTTGTAATGTAATTTTTTCCTCTAATCACATGCATAAGAAATAAAAAAAAAGCAGAGTAGAAATGAAGGAAAAAAAACAACTTCAATTTTCTAAAAGAATATATCCACTGTGTTTAACCAATCCAAAATATGGATTACATTAATAGATTGTGTGTGAATACATCAGCAGCTGTAAACTCTCTTACTTAAGGGAGGAACTTCAATTTTCTAAAAGAATATATCCATTGTGTTTAACCAATCCAAAATATGGATGACATTAATAGATCCCCTCATCCAGATCATCAATGAAGATATTAAACAACACTGGACCTGACACTGAGCCCTGAGGGACACCACTAGTGACTGGTTGCCAACTAGATGTGACACCATTTACCACCACTCTTTGGGCTCTGCCATCCAGCCAGTTTTCAGCCCGGCAAAGAATATACCTATCCAGGCCATGAGCAGCCAGTTTCTCCAGGAGAATGCTGTGGGAGACAGTGTCAAATGCTTTACTAGAGTCCAAATAGACAATGTCTACAGCCTTTCCCTCATCAACCAGGAGGGTCACCTCGTCGTAGAATGAGATCAGGTTGGTCAAGCAGGACCTGCCCTTCATGAATCCATGCTGACGGGGCCTGATCCCCTGGTTTTCCTGCACGTGCTGTGTGATCGCACTCAGGATGATCTGCTCCATGACCTTCCCTGGCACTGAGGTCAGGCTGACAGGCCTATAGTTTCCGGGGTCCTCCTTCCTGCCCTTTTTACAGAAAGGCGTCAGGTTGTCTAACCTCCAGTCCTCGGGGACCTGCCCACTAGACCAGGACTGCTGATAAATGATGGAGTGGCTTGGCAAGCTCCTCTGCCAGCTCCTTCAGCACTCTTGGGTGGAAACCATCCGGCCCCATATACTTGTGTATGTCTAAAAGTGGAGCAGGAGGTCACTAACCATTTCTTCCTGGATTATGGGGACTTCAATCAGCTCCCCATGTCTGTCATCCAGCTCAGGGGACCGAGTACCCTGAGGATGGATGGTTTGACTATTAAAGACTGAGGCAAAGGTGGCATTGAGTATCTCAGCCTTTTCCTCATCCTTGGTCACTAGGTTTCCCCTGGTATCCACTAAAGGATGGAGGTTCTCCTTGGTCCTCCTTTTATTGCCAATATATTTGTAAAAATATTTTTTTATTATCTTTTATAGCAGTGACCAGATTGAGCTCCAGCTCTGCTTTTGCCTTTCTAATTTCTTGGCACTCCTGGGGTAATAGGAGGGGGGTCCAGGCCCTCTGTTCCTCTCAGCATAGAGTCACCAAACACAACCACTCTGTTTTTTTCTACTAGAGTTGGTCATGATACAAGGGGTTGTCTGACTCACCTGCGGCAACTCTTCCAACCTGGACGATCCCTTATCTACTTCATTATCTTCCTCATTTTCCTGTTCCTCAAGTACCAGGGCCTCATATCTGTTGTACAGGGGTACCTGGGAAGATGACATAAGCTAGGGAGACAATACACCATCCACTCCGAGGAGTAACCTGCTTCCAACCTCCCCTGTCTCCTAGGTCCCCTCCATCTGCCTGGTGGCAAGAGAGTAGGGGATCCTTAATTTCTTTTGGTTTGGGTGGCTGGCTTGTTTCTCTCAGGAAGGTAGAGTACAGCTCCACCAGTCAATCTCCTCCTCAGATTCCCTTATACACATAAGCCTTTCCACTTCTTCCCGTATCTCTGCCACCACGCAGAGCAAATCATCAGCCTGGTCACATCTTGCACAGGTAACGTCCAGCATCAGCAACAGGCTCTGGCACTCACTACAGCCAGATGCCTGGATGGCTACATGTTTTTGAGGCACCTCTGTCTGGGTCGACACATCCTTTTTGTTCAGCAGAGAGGAATTTGTTTTCTATGCCTTCTGCCGAGAGGATACCATCCTTGAGCACCTTCTGGATGACAAATGGCTGAGTTTACCTCTTAAGCTTGATGGGCTTCAGTGCCCTCCCTGCTCGCCCTGCCTGCGCAAACTGATGCTCTGCTCTCCTGGTCACTTGCGCTCCCAGGGGGAGTGGTTTACGTGTTTAGGGGTTGGTGGCGGTCCCTCCTGGTGCTGCCCCCTATGAGTCAGCTGCTTGCGTCAGCAGAGCTGCTGGCTCCTGGGCAAGTCCTGACAAGGATTTGGGGCTCCCTTGGTGCTTCTTTTCAGGAAAGAGACCTCCGGACGCTGCATTTTCCTCATGCTCCAGTGCTGAATGCCACCAACTTTGTCAGGCACAATTTGCCCTTAGTGAAGCCATGTGGGCTGCCACCAATCACTCCCTTATTGTCCACGTGCCTTAGCATATTTTCCAGGAGGATCTGCTCCGTGATCTTGCCAGGCACCAAGGTGACACTGGCCTGTAGTTCCCTGTGTATTCCTTTTTTTCCTTTTTAAAAATGGGCATTATATTTCCCCTTTTCCGGTCAGTGGGAACTTCACTGGACTGCCACGACTTCTCAAATATGCGTGACCAGCAGGTCAAAGGAGGTGATCCTGCCCCTCTACTCCGCTCTCGCGAGACCCCACTTGGAGTACTGTGCACAGTTCTGGTGTCCCCAACATAAGAAGAACATGGAGCTATTGGAGCAAGTCCAGAGGAGGGCCACGAGGATGATACGTGGGCTGGAGCACCTCCCGTATGAAGACAGGATGAGAAAGTTGGGGCTGTTCAGCCTGGAGAAGAGAAGGCTGCGTGGAGACCTCATAGCAGCCTTCCAGGATCTGAAGGGGGCCTACAAGGATGCCACAGAGGGACTCTTCATTAGGGACCGTAGTGATAGGACAAGAGGTAACGGGTTCAAATTTAAACAGGGGAAGTTTAGGTTAGATATAAGGAAGAAGTTCTTTACTGTGAGGGTGGTGAGGCACTGGAATGGGTTGCCCAAGGAAGTTGTGAATTCTCCATCCCTGGCGGTGATCAAGGCCAGGCTGGACAGAGCCTTGGGCGACATGGTCTAGTGTGAGGCATCTCTGCCCATGGCAGGGGGGGTTGGAACTATCCACTGTGTTTAACCAATCCAAAATATGGATTACATTAATAGATTGTGTGTGAATACATCAGCAGCTGTAAACATTGCCTCTATAAATTGGGATATGTGATCCTTAACACTAAATCAGATTCTGTGGGGTGGATTGAGCTGTTTTGTTGGTTTTCTTTTTTTTTGTTGCATCCATTCACAATCATGTATTTTGTTAGGTATTTTCAATAATATAGTTTTCTGAAATGTGATATTCTTTTTAGTAGTCTACTCTTAGTAGTCACAGTGACTTTTTGTTGTCATCTTTAGGCATTGGTGGAGGACCTACTCTTTTTATTCTAGACTTTCCTAGTAATTTAGTTGAATAATGAACTTTTTGTACTGCGCATTTTGATACCATGTGTGTATGCTTGTTTAAATTTGTGAGCAGTGTCTGTGAGGTTTTTTTTATGGGATCATTTGTGCGTATATTATTCAGATTATTTGCCATTTTCTTAGTTCTAAGCTTAAACATGCAATTATCTTCTGAAGGAGAATTCAAATGATAGTTATAGGAGATATTATGTAGACAAGACCTCATATTTTCTTCACTTATGCTTCCATCTCAGCGTCTGATGTTGCTGAGAGCCAATCATAGGAAAACTTTCAACCAGTAAGTAGGGATAACTTGCAAACTGAACTTTCCCCAGACATCATGAAGGAGTTCAAGGTGTCGTCTTTAATACACCAAAGATGTCTCTGGGTAAATTTTGCTGGAGTTAGATCAGCATTTCCAACTGTAACAGAAACCTCTCGCACCAGTGTCTTTTGAAACATTTTCATTCAAAACTGAGAAGTGTCATTAGGATCAAAGAGAAGAGACACCAAAGAAATTCTACAGGTCTCAATGCACTGTTTTCCAGAAAAAAAATACTACAGTGAAAAATTTTGAGAGGAAATAGCCACTTTGTGGAATTGCCTTTTATTTTAAAATAAACTTTGAAAAGGCTTGTATATTTTACTCATTGCAAGGTTCACTTATTGTCAACTTTGGATTATTTTGTAAAATCAAAAATACAGAACATGGATGAACTTGTGTAACTTATAGTGATTGTTGTCATGGTAAAATGACTGTCATATTCATCAAAAGTATAGGAAATTGAAGTGTTACTGAACAATTTTGAGTTCAAAGGCCACAAGCTAAAAAACAACTTTAAGAAAACAAAACCAACCAAACAAACAAAAACCCCAAAAACAAAACCTCAGAAAACAAATGAAAACTTGGCTTTTTGTCAGTTTTGTATATTAAAATCTGTTGCAACTCATAGCAATATATGACTCATAACAACATACTTTAAAAATACATCTTTATTCCTTTAAAGCCCACATAAACCTATGCCCCAAAGCCATACTTTCTTGAATATTTTTGAAGTGTGTGTTTTTAATGAAGAAACATCTCCAATTTTTCAATTGCTCAACTTCACCCAATTTTTTTTTATGAGTGTGATGAGCCACTGGAATAGGTTGCCCAGAGAAGTTGCGGATGCCTCATGCATGGAAGTGTTCAAGGCCAGGTTGGATGGGGCTTTGAACAGCCTGGTCTAGTGGAAGGTGTCTCTGCCTATGGCAGGGGGGGTTGGACTAGATGATCTTTAAGGACCCATCCAACCCAAACCATTCTATGATTCTATACCAGGAATTATTTCCTGCTTTACTGAGAATACAGGAGCTAAAATTAAGTCACCTGAAAAATAAAAAACAAAACAAAACAACCTCCAGCAAACAAAACAAACAAAAAAAAATCCCAAATCTTTCAGTTAGTGGCTCTATTCAACTGCAGGCCCTTTGCGTTTCAAAGTTGTGGCGTATGAAAGGCACGGACTCAGAGCATCTTCATGCAGTGAATCACTTTATTGCCTATTGCTCTAGCTTTTATACCAAGCTAGTTTTAGCACATCATGTTTAGTTCCTGGTTTACAGTTTTGTTTTTTCAACATTCTTCGTCATTTCACAAACAGTCCCAAAATAACTAGTTCCTTATCTTTCTGTTCTCCTGCTCCTATCCAGCTGGGTTGCTCTGCTTAATCACACAGTGTGCTTTGCTTCTTCTTTAACTCTTTCTTCTCCAGCCAAGCAGTTACTTCTCTTTGGCAATAATGAAATAGTTTCCAACCTTCCCCACACGAAGTGACTTGGCCCCTGCAGCCTGCACCAAGTATAGTGTCTGTTTTGCCCTGCTCTTCTGAAAGATCTCTGTGTTGTTGTACCTCATCTGTCTGCTTTATTCTCTTTAAGAGAAAGGATATATGTAAAGTTTTTTAAGCAGCAGGGCCAAACCCAGTGGAATACTTGAAGGATGCATTTTTAAAAAAAAAGGGGGGGGAGGGGGGAATCTGTAACCAAGTACATTTCAGTGAAGCTGAAGCTCCATTGAATGCATCTGATTGATTGATACCAATTTAGTCCTTCTTTTATTGATACCAACAAGTTACTTGTCTTCTGTGTTGTCTCTGGTGTAATGGTGGATAATGAGAGACATGGACTTCTCATATGAAAAGCTGCACGTATACATAGATAGAAGATTTTAGAACTGTGTGTCTATATGCTGTGTGGTTATGCTATCACTGCTGTCTGGAATGCCTAATGATAAGCATACAATATGGTGACAATGTCAATGACTAGAAAGTTACTATTCTTGAAACAGTGTAGAACTATTTTTTCTCAAACTTCCAAACAGAATATAAATGAATGTACCTTCATCCTTATGATTATGTATTATCTTCCCATTGAACATATGAGATAGATGTGCTGCTGTGCCAAATTCTGCTTAGATTAAAAGGAAGAAGAGATAAAGCACGAGTTTAGAAGGCGGCTATAGCTCCTATTCCTTTGCTCCCCCTATCATGCCATAGTTAAAGCTTCAGAATTAGCAACTGTACCTTGAGCAGCTGATACGGGCTCCTTTAGCTGTTACACAGAAATGTTGACTGGATAGAGCTGAGTGAACACTTCTGTCCCCTAGAATATTTTTCACTCCCAGGCACATATGAAGCCTGGCTTAGGAACTAACTGTGCTGTGTCTGTTGACTTCTCCCATCGCCAAAATACAGTTGTCTGCATGGTGCAAAGAAATCATGGTGAACTTCATGAAGCCACTTGCTGATCTGTTATGTTTATTGATAGGATTCAGCCAAATAGATTACCTCTGCCCATGTTGTGGTTTATGCCCAGCCGGTTACTCAGAACCATGCAGCCGCTCACTCACTCGCCCCTTCTACCTCCCACCCCCACTCCCGCAGGGATGGGGAGGAGAATAAAAAGAATGTAAATCCCATGGGTTGAGATAAGAACAGTCCAGTAACTAAAATATAATACAAAACCACTACTACTACCACCACCAATAATAATAATGATAGGGGAAATAACAACGGGAGAGAATATAAAACTAAGAGGGGAAAAGAAAAAAAACCAATAAACACAGGTGATGCACAATACAATTGCTCACCTCCCGCCGACCAATACCCAGCCCGACTTGAGCAGCGATCTGGGCCTTCCGGGTAACTCCCCCCAGTTTATATACTGGGCATGGTGTGCTGTGGTATGGAATACCCCTTTGGCTAGTTTGGGTCAGGTGTCCTGTCTCTGCTTCCTCCCAGCTTCCCATGCCCCTCCTCACTGGCAGAGCATGATACTGAAAAGTCCTTGGTCGGAGTAAACATTACTTAGCAACAACTCAAAATACTGGTGTGTTATCAGCACTGTTCTCAGATTAAAGTCGAAAACACAGCACTGCACCAGCTACTAAGCAGGAGGAAAATAACTGTCACGGCCAAACCCAGGACAACCCACTTCTTGAAAGAATGTATATTTAAAAGCTGAAGTTTGGCAAAGAACAGAAAAGCATTTTAGAAAACTCTATACTGAAAATTCATAGCACGAGCACTAACTTAATATATTTTTTTAAAGAATTGTTTCATATTTAAATTAATCCCTTATAGAAAAAATAACTTTCATCAAAGGGTTTGTTTGGGTTTTTTTTCCCCCAGAATTCATTTGGAATAGAGCTGACCGAATTTCATAAACTGTGTAGCTGTGTAGGACCAAGGACTAGTAGCTTTTGATTTTCACATGAAGTAAAAAGCTTGATCTAATCCAAAAGATCTATGCTCTCTTACTAGTATGATAGTCTGGAGTGTGTCATTTTTGTCAGATGAATTAAGATTGCCGATAATTTCTCCCTTATTTAGAGATAGGATTTACAAGTAAACCTAGTTAAGGTAGTGATTCCTTTGGAGAATGCTGTGGCCTGGGTTCTCCGGTGGAGAACTGACAAATTCTGCCACACTCATGTGACACAGGGGCCAAAAAATTATGCCTGAGGGGCTTCCATAGTGCCCGATACACTTCTTCCTAGATAGATAGGCACCCAAGATGGGTCAGATGAAGTGCCATCTGAGGATACTTACTTCTCTTACCTTTCAAACATCTAAACCTGGGGAAGATGGATTTCATCCACTAAGCTGTCTTTACCAGGTCCTTCCTTAAATTGTACCTCCTGACAACATTATGATCCTGTGCTTCCTGTTTTCTATGGAAGCAACACTGGCATTGCTGTCACCCTACCATGGCTCCCTGGTGGGCTGTTTCATTCACTTGGCCCGCTCTCCAGGTGAAAGTTCTTATCCAGATAGCATAAGTCCCCAGAAGACTAGAATAAAAGCTCACTCATAAAGTCAAGTCCAAAGTTGCTTTACTGTAAGCCATTTCAGAATGTGCCTGAATGCACCTGCAGAAGTTGTGTTATTGAAAATAATTGTATCATGTTGATTATTTTCTGTTGCATTATGGTAGGCACACCCCTTGCAGTGGAAATTAAATAGCACTGACCTACTCCCTGCAGACATGGGTAAAGGTTAGGGGCAGGTACACATAAACACAGAAGTGGAATATTTTGTCTGTCAAAAATATGAAGTACTTCATATATTCTCTTTTTGAGGGAAGAGTTAGCCTGAAGAATAAAATGGGGAATACAGTTAACCAGAGATCAACATTTCCTGTAATTTTACATCAGCTTTATGCTTTAGGGAAGCTTTCTGTACCTAAAGTGTCACATCTTTTGAGTTCTTTTAATGTCACTGTAGATGCCACTGACATTTTGTAGTACAGGCAGAAAGAAGTTTGTGTTTATCAGTGTTTTGATCATATAATGGGGGCTCTGCTGAGATGATTTCAAGTTGCTGAATAGCACTTTGGTGAGATGTGCGCAACTGGCAATTCATAAGCAGCATCAAAGTATTTCACAGTGGCACCAAACAGCTATCAAATTTTGTCAGTAATGAAGTAGAATAATGTAACATTACTAGTGGTCCATTCACTGTGAACAACTTTGGTTGTAGGGTTCTTGCCTTTGCAGATTTTACTCTGTGGCACTGCGATATAATGATGTTCTGTCTTCCTGTCACAAAATGCAAAAGGTTCCATCTCAAAATTAGTGGAAACTGTTCTTCTGGGAGACTGCAACCACAGTGGAAATTAGAAAATAATTTTATTTAAACAACATAACATCTCAGACAAAAACCCAAAACAAACCAAAACCCTAAAACTGAATTGCACTTCATGCTTGTAATAAGTTATCTAACTCTGTAGTTTGCTAAAGGAAAAAAAAAGAGGGGGGCAGGGCCTTCACTATGGTAAGAATAGGTATAGAAATAAGATATGGGTTCATTCTCTGAAGCCAAATGCTTTTTTATGTAGTCAATACATTCAAATTAAATTTGCCTCAATTTTAAGAGGCTAGTTAAAATAGTTTCCTAAATATACAAATTTTGATCTGATCACTGTGTACGACTGAGAATTAACATGTTCGCTTTATTTAGGAAATACAGTGAAATTTATAACTGATGTAATTACATGACAACACTGATTGTGTAGCACCTTCTTTCTGTACTCTCTAGAGATTTTAGCATTCTTGTTTAATTCTACTTCAGCACTTTAGGAATCATTTGTGCTGGGCTTAATGTTCAGCACAGAGGGAGGCTCAGGTAAGCTGGATTTTAAATGTCTTCACATCATGCTGCTTGTCCTACTTTTTTTCTAGTCTAGGTACCTTATCAGGGAAAGTGTAATAGAGCTCGCAATGTGAGAAAAAAAAAGCTCTCTAAAAGTGTCAGGGCACACAGGCATAGTCTCGATGTCCTAGGTTCAGCTGTAACATTTATTTTTCTCCTTCTTAGTAGCTGGTGCAGTGCTGCGTTTCGGCTTTAATCTGAGAACAATGCTGATAACACACTAGCATTTTAGTTGTTGCTAAGCAATGCTTACTCTGATCAGTTTCTTATGCTCTGCCAGTGAAGAGGGGCACGGGAAGCTGGGAGGAAGCAGAGACAGGACACCTGACCCAAACTAGCCAAAGGGGTATTCCATACCACAGCACGTCATGCCCAATATATAAACTGGGGGGAGTTACCCGGAAGGGCAGATCACTGCTCAGGTCAGGCTGGGTATCGGTCGGCGGGTGGTGAGCAATTGTATTGTGCATTGCTTGTGTTTATTGTTGGTTTTTTCCTTTCCCTTTTTAGTTTTATATTCTCTCCCCTTGTTTTTTCCTTTATCATTAGTAGTAGTAGTAGTTTTGTATTATACCTTAGTTATTGGACTGTTCTTATCTCAACCCGTGGGGTTTACATTCTTTCAATTCTCCTTATCCTCCCCATCCTGCCCGGGGGAGGTGTGTGTGTGTGTGTGTGAACAAATGGCTGTGTGGTTCTGAGTTACCAGCTGGGCTTAAACCATGACATCCTTTTCACGAGGAAAGGATGGAATGTTGTCTGTGAAATCACAACTAGTAAAACTCACGTACAATTTCATACTCTCGGCATCTCTGTTGGGTTTGTGATGAGTTCTGTAAACTGGAGGTGAGAGAAGTGGGGAGCAAAGCTTTATATTCTTCTTTGAAATTGTTGCTTCAATTGTTGAACTGGGAAAAAAGGGTCTATAAATTATTATTTTTTTTAACTTCCAGCCGACTTATGAGCCAAATCATAGAATCATTTAGGTTGGAAAAGACTTTTAAGATTGTCAAGTCCAACTGCAAATCATCTGCCCTATGCATCATTCTCAAAAGAAGCTGAAGGAAACCACCAGTGAATTAAGGGAAGGTGCTGTGTTTGGGGTTTTTTTCCTCAAAGAAAAACTGGTGATTTTTACAATAGGGGAGAAAGAAACTTACATAGGGACTGCTTTCTCTGAGTGTTAACCTGCAGTTCATAGAAAAAGCACCAGTATCAGAGACTTCCTTTGTATCAAATTTCTTTTTTATTCCATTCATTTAATCTCCTTTTAGTAAAATTGATTCTAGGATCAACATAGTGCAAGAAATTTAGTCTTTTCTTGAATTCAGATTTGGTTTAAACAAGGCAAATTTATAACTTCCATTCGCTTAAAAGGCTGAGATAGATAGATAGATAGAAACAAACATGAGTGGCAGTATCCACTGATAAATGTTGCAACTCACTAGCAAGTTGTTCTATTCAAACCTATGCAGTCAATATATGGTTTACTGTGATCACATAGTTCATGCGACTTGCTGCTTGTTTTTCAAAGTACTTCTGACAGCTCCATAGATGGTTTAGTTTGGGCTATTGACTCTAAGTAAGTGTATGGCTATCACAGGAGACAAATTAAACTTAATTAAATTTGCCACACTCTCACGTAGCTTCTTTTCCCTTAATGGAATAAAATTACTTTGTTGTCAGCATGTAAACTGACAGTTCATCTCCTAGAGTAACTGTGCAATTAATACATGTTGTATTAACTGGGATAAGCAAACTGGCAACTGTAATGCAAAAATGAATTGCACCAGTAGTTATTATTTGATATTGTAAGATAACCTAATCCACTAGCTGGGCGGAGGCCGAATAGTCATCATTCAGAACCTTTATGCAACTGCCTAATCGCATATGAGCATTTCTGTAGGGCATTCCATAGCATGTCTTTCTATTCCTGATAGTGGAGTTGCGAGGGCCTGCAGCTGTAGTGATTGTTCTGCTAAATTCAGTGTTTGCTGTGAAAGTAAGACAGGAATCAGCATTAAGAGGTCTTAGAGACTAAGATAACCTGTGGTATCACTGACAGAAGGTTCGACTAAGATCTAAAATAAGTACTTGAAAATCTTTCACATTTGACGCTGTCTGTCTTCAGCAGAGGCACAATGCACCCCAGTTTAAGCCTTGACAGTACCTAGAAATGCAGACAGAGGCTTGTGCAGAGGATCTCCACTCCTTACATGTGGTGCATGTCAGATTTACAGGGTTGGGAGAGGTCCCTTTAGCCACCTCACTGCTCTATATGTGGCTGTAGTTGCTCAGAGTGTAGCTCTGGCTGTCTTTACTCCGTAGTTGCAATGCTGAGGATCTCAACTGAGCTCCGTAGAATCAGCCTGTAGCTGCAACGGCCTCATGGGTCACATCTATATGGTGAAATAAAACAGTCCTTGGCACCAAGGCTTATGGTCTGAACCATATCTACATGTTATAGAATTGACACTGGATCTCTTCTGGGCCTATGCAGTGTCCTTGCAGCTGTAAGACACAGTTACTCTTTTATATGGAGTACTTTTCCAGTTCCAAATGCCTGCAGTGATTTGAGGGCTGCCTTGCCACCCACCAGAGCAGTATTCTCCTTGCACAAAAGCAAGGATGTGCATTGCATGCCCAGAAGTGTTTCAGATGGGCACGGGAGGGTTGCAGATTGCATAAAGCCTGGTAGAGTGATTTTGGAAGACTATAGAGATGGAAGGGCACTAAACCTGACTATGTGCAAACTGTGCTCGGGGTCTGTCTGGCAGCTGGTGTGGACCTGAGCAGTTTGAGGAGTACAGACTCCCTAGTCTGTATGGCCTTCAGAAGCTCAGGGCTTTTTGGCCCTGTTTTACTTAGTGGCGATGTGGTCACTGGGAAAAGAGTTGTTCCTTGTCCTTACTACCACAGCATGTTTGAAGTTGAGAGAACTGTGGGGCAGACAAATACTCTCTTCTCTTACATTGCTGACGGTGTGGGTTGTATCAATGTACACGTAAATTGTTGTTATAGGTAGGATTTTTGAAAGGAACAGAGGGGTTTGTCTAGCCAGGGGCCTCAGCAAAATTAAACCATACTAATTCAAAGTGTGAATTTACAGTTAAACTGCTTTAAATTCTTGTGTGTACAAATGAGTTCCAGAATGAAAGTGACTGTAATTAAGATCATTTTAGTGTCAGGGTCACCGTGTCCTGGTATCTGACTTGCTGATAACCACATCATCTAATTGCTTTCATGAAGCGATTAAGTGCCATAGGACCCCAAGTCAATTTTACTTTCTTCGCAGCCAAATACCTAGTCATTTTAGAAAGCGGGATGTAAGATCCTAAATAACTTAGGTTGCTTTTGAAAATGTAGTTTTGTAGGAATATTTGAAGTATTTGGTACCATAGCAACACCAAGGAATTATGCCTAGTGTTCAACAGTAATTTAATGCACTAAAAAACTCATTGGGTATGGGTTGTGAAAAATATGAGATACATTACAGGTGTGAGAAAAAAACTACTTCCGGTGATGCTGATAAAGAAGCAAGGGAATTTTTCTTTTTATTTTTTAATTTTCAGAGTATGTGATAAAACATTAGGTCTACAAGGTTTTAATTAGTGCAAAAAAAAAAAAAGCTAGAAATTAATTAGTTATGTCTGCTCTTGTTAAGGGATAGAAGTTATAAGACAGAGATATCTATTTTGCTATTATGGCCTTCATGAAGAGATAACCTAGTATCTCCTTATTATATGAAATAAATGACTAAGACAAAAATGAGATCTTTTTAAAAGGATAAAATTAAAATAAAAGTTGGGCCTCTTCAGAGGAATGAGGGATTTTCTTAAGTGCTAATGTGATGATTCAGGTTAAATACAAGTCTTTTGCATTGTGATACAGTATAAAAAAGACATGCATAAAACTGTTGTTAACTCTGCAAGTTTAATGAGAAGCAGAGTTTAAATGTTACCTATGTAAACACATCCAATGTATACTAGCTGACAATACAAGAAGCTTGGAAGCTACATTGTTTCTTGTGGAGAAGAGTAACTCTTCTCTTTGTTGCCCACTTTAAATTGGGTCAAGATTGGGATTTAAATCCCTGATTGATAAGGACTGCAGCTGAAGCATTAGTTTTGTGCTAATACCAAATCTTCTGCATCCCATGGAGTGACTTTCAAGACCTCTGTTCTGCTGACAGGTAGGGTGCACAACAAAACGACCATACACTAGCTGTATAACACGCACAGTTTATTAAACAAGCACACTAAAGCGAATAAGCACACTAAAGCAAACAAGCACACTAACGCGAATCAGGTATACATCTCTATATATAGTAAATAAGTACAATAAAGCAAATCAGATATACGTGTATATATAGAGAGAGAGTAAAGTACAGAGGAAAATTAGCAATGCATCAAATCATTACTGCATAGAGAGAACAGAGATTAAGAAGAAATACATCAGCAATTACCACCGAATTATCATCCAGGCCCACGCTTCAAGCTGGGAAGCCCCATTGCAGGCGATGCCAGGAGTCTCAGGTAACTGGGAAAATTCCTACACGGTGCGTCCGCTCATACGTGAGGCTTCAGATTTGGCTACAAGAGGGTCCTGTTTTTATACCCTTAGAAAAGCAACCGGCTTTATGCCTTTATGCCAGATCTGTAATTGTTTATTCATGGAGCTTTGCAGTTTCTTATGATATCAATGTTGTCCATGCCGAGAGCATTGGCCAGGCTACCCTGGTGCGGCCAAGTATGAAGGTCATAGAACAGCTGCACCCTTATGTTTTCCTGCCTCTTTCTGACAAACAGTCACGATAAACATATATACTCTGCCGAATACACTGTGACAAAAACCATACTTTGTAATGTCTCTCAGTCATAACAGGAAATCAACTCTCAGCTAGGTTCCCATCCATTATGACCTCTCCTATTTCTATTGATTTTTAGTATTTCAGTAAGCAGTGAACAAAACCATACTTAGGCATTTTCTTCTCTAGCATTGTATCTTTATAGAATCGTCATAGAATCATACAATGGTTTGCGTTGGAAGGGACCTTAAAAGGCATTGAGTTCCAACCCCCCTCCCATGGGCAGAGACACCTTCCACTAGGCCAGGTTGCTCAAAGCCCCATCCAACCTGGCCTTGAACACTTCCAGGGATGGGGGCATCCACAACTTCTCTGGGCAACCTGTTCCTGTGTCTCACTACCCTCACAGTAAAGAACCTCTTCCTTGTATCTAATCTAAATCGACTCGCTTTCAGTTTAAAGTCATTCACCCTTGTCCTATCACTACATACTCTTGTAAAAAGTAACTCTCCCATATTCTTGTAGGTATATACACTTTAGGTATTGGAAGGCTGCAATAAGGTCTCCCCTGAGCCTTCTCTTCTCCAGGCTGAACAAGCCCAACTCTTTCACCCTGTCTTCATAAGAAAGGTGCTCCAGCCCTCTGATCATCTTTGCGGCCCTCCTCTGGACGTGCTGGAGCAGGTCTACGTCCCTCTTGTGTTGATGTCCCCAGAGCTGGACTCAGTACACCAGGTGTGGTCTGATGAGAGTGGAGTAGAGGGGGAGAATCACCTTCCTCGACCTGCTGGTCATAGAATCATAGAATCATAGAATAGCTAGGGTTGGAAAGGACCTTAAGATCATCTAGTCCCAACCCCCCTGCCATGGGCAGGGACACCACACACTAAACCATGTCACCCAAGACTCTGTCCAGCCTGGCCTTGAACACCGCCAGGGATGGAGCATTTATCACTTCTTTGGGCAACCTTTTCCAGTGCCTCACCACCCTCACAGTAAAGAACTTCTTCCTTATATCTAACCTAGACTTTCCCTGTTTAAGTTTGAACCCGTTACCCCTTGTCTTATCACTATGGTCCCTAATGAAGAGTCCCTCTGTGGCATTCTTGTAGACCCCCTTCAGATATTGGAAGGCTGCTATGAGGTCTCCACGCAGCCTTCTCTTCTCCAGGCTGAACAGCCCCAACTCTCTCAGCCTGTCTTCATACGGGAGGTGCTCCAGCCCCTGTATCATCCTCGTGGCCCTCCTCTGGACTCGCTCCAACGGCTCCATGTCCTTTTTATGCTGGGGACTCCAGAACTGTGCACAGTACTCCAAGTGGGGTCTCACGAGAGCGGAGTAGAGGGGCAGGATCACCTCCTTCGACCTGCTGGTCACGCTTCTTTTGATGCAGCCCAGGATACGGTTGGCTTTCTGGGCTGTGAGCACACACTGCCGGCTCATGCTCACGCTTCTTTTGATGCAGCGCACACTGCTGGGTCATATCGAGCTTCTCCTCCATCAGCACAGCAGAGTAGAAGGAGAGAATTGCCTCCCTTGACCTGCTGGCCAACTCCTTTTGATGCAGCCCAGCAAACTGTTGGCTTTCTGGGCTGCAAGCGCACACTGCCAGCTAATGTGCAGCTTTTCATCCACCAGTATCCCCAAGTCCTTCTCCTCAGGGCTGCTCTCAATTCAGTCTCTGCCCAGCCTGTACTAGTGCTTGGGACTGCCCCCACCCAGGTGCAGTACCATGCACTTGGACTTGTTGAACTTTATGAGGTCTGCGCTGGCCGACCTCTCAAGTCTGTCAAGGTTCCTCTGGATGGCATCCCTTCCCTCCAGTGTGTCAACCGCTCCACACAGCTTGGTGTCGTCGGCAAACTTGCTGACAGTGCACTCGATCCCACTGTTCATGTCGCTGACAAAGATGTTAAACAGCGCCAGGCCCAATACTGACCTCTGAGGAAAACCACTCGCCACTGGTCTCCACTTGGACATTGAGCCTGTTTGAGTGCAACCATGCAACCAATTCCTTATCCACCAAGTGGTCCATCAATCAAATTCATGCCTCTCCAGTTTAGAGACAAGGATGTCATGCAGGTCAGTGTCAAATGCCTTGCACAAGTCCAGGTAGATGACGTCAGTCACTCCTCCCTTATCCACCATCGCTGTAACCCCATCATAGAAGGCCACCAAATTTGTTCAGGCACGATTTGCCCTTAGTGAAGCCACGTGCGTTGTCGACAATCTCCTCCTTATTGTCCATGTGCCTTAGCATCGTTTCCAGGGGGTTCTGCTCCATGATCTTGCTGGGCATTGAGGTGAGACTGACAGGCCTGTAGTTCCCCGGGTCTTCCTTGTTTCCCTTTTTAAAGATGGGGTTATATTTCCCCTTTTCCAGTCAGTGGGAACTTCACCAGACTGCTACAACTTCTCAAATATGACAGATTAGCCAGTTCCCTCAGGACCCGCGGATGCATCAAATCAGGTTAGACAGGGCCTTGAGCAACCCAATTTAGTGGGAGGTGTCCCTGCCCAGGGGGGTTTGAACTAGATGATCTCAAGGTCCTTTCCAACCCTAACCATTCTATGATTCTATGACTTGTGCACCTTTAGGTTCCTTAGATGATTTCAAACCTGATCTTCTCCTACAGCAGGCAATTCTTCATTCTTCCAGTCCCTGCCTTCACTTTCTGTAAGTAAGTTGGGCAGTGTGTCTGGAGCACTTGCCACTGATGACCATGGAAAAAAAGTCGTTGAGTACATCGGCCTTCTCCATGTCCCAGGTAACCAGGTCTCCTGCTTCCTACTGAAGAGGGCCCACATTTTTCCTTGTCTTCCTTTTATCACCAACATACTTACAGGAGCTTTTCTTGTTGCCCTTGACATCCCTGGCCAGATTTAATTCTCTCAGGGCTTTAGCTTTTCTAATGTGATCCCTGGCTGCTTAGACAATTTCTCTGTATTCCTCCCAGGTAACCTCTCCTTGCTTCCACACTTTGTAGGCATCCTTTTTGTGTTTGAGTTTGTCCAGGAGCTCCTTGTTCATCCATGCAGAGCTATGTTTTAGTTGTTGCTAAGTAGCACTTTTACACTGGTCAAGGACTTTGCAGTCTCTCATGCTCTGCCAGTGAGGAGGGGCACAAGAAGCTGTGAGGGAGAAGAGACAGGACACCTGACCCAAACTAGCCAAAGGGGTATTCCATACCACAGCACGTCATGCTCGGTATATAAACTGGGGGGAGTTACCCGCAAGGCCCTGATCGCTGCTCATGTCAGGCTGGGTATCAGTCGGCGGGTGGTGAGCAATTGTATTGTGCATCACTCATGTTTGTTATTTTTCCCTTCCCCTTGTTGTTTTATATTCTCTCCCCTTGTTATTCCCTTATCATTATTATTAGTAGTACTGTACTGTACTTTATTTATTAAATGGTTCTTATTCTCAACCCATGGGTTTTTGCTTTCTTTCAATTCTCCTCCCCAATTGCCAATAAAGCAATAATATCTCTATGCTCCTCCAATCTTTGGTCTCTTTGCCAATATTACTGAAGAATGGCACATTAACAGTATTATGGTGTTGAAATTCAAGACTTTTGAATTTGTAAGTAGAAATTAAATGTTATTTAATAACAAAAGTATATTTCAGGCATAGAACATTTGCATTAAGACAACTAACCTGTAGTTCCAAAGCACTACATTAGCTCTCTTTAATCAAGTTGGTGACAAATCTTTTTTTACAATATTTCATAAAGTAGTAAGTTAAAAGCACTTACTCTCAATACGTATATATTTAAATGATGACTAATGCAATATATATATTCTAGAATTACATGCTGTTGCTTTTTGGTAAGATAAGTGGATTTCATCATCCTTAACATTTTGTTTTACAAAAGTACCCTGTGGAACTGGGATGGTAGAGGATGTTTTCCAGTAATGATATGGCGATGTTAAAAAATCCGTTGATTAATATTTTCTGAATTTAAAGTTTTGATTATTTGAGCACTTGGATTCTCATTTGGTCATTCAGTCATAGGATTTTTGCACAATTTTATTTTTTCCTGGATATTTTGAAAAAAAAAAAAAAAAAGAAAGAAGAGATGTGAGGGCTCTGACCATTCTCATTCTGTCTGTGCAGTTCGACAATCAGCAAGCATTGGGAGGCAGAACTGGCCACACTCAAGGGTAATAATGCTAAGCTCACGGCAGCTCTGCTGGAGTCCACTGCCAATGTAAAACAATGGAAGCAACAGCTTGCTGCATATCAGGAAGAAGCAGAACGTCTTCATAAGCGGGTAAGTCATGGCAAATGGCCAGGATCCTTGAGGTTGAAGTACTGGTGACTGTATTCACCCATTTTGAAGTAAAATAAGCTTATGTCGGAGTTTTCATAGAATCATAGAATAGTTAGGGTCGGAAAGAACCATCCACTTCCAACCCCCCTGCCATGGGCAGGTTTTAGGTTAATCTTCGAGACAGAGATGAATAATGACTTTAAAGCACACAGAGTTCCTCAGTTGGGAAATTCTTTTGTAACAGTTCCTTTTCTGCAGATGGTTTTGTTGCAGGAAGTTGTCTAACCTGTGATACTTAGGACATGTCTGCCAGATTTCATTCATTTGCTGGCCAGCTGCATCACATCTGTTTCAGGACCTTCTCCATAGCATTGCACTTTAGTCCCTCTTGCATTTAAGCCCATAGAAACTGACATCAGATCTGTAAGTTAAAGGACCCCTGTTGCACTTTCCACATTTACTAAAGAAAGACCAACAGCTTCCTTCATCCTTGCACCTAAAAAAACCTGAATGTAGAATCAAGCTCATTATACACAATTAGAGATCTGCCTCTGCTTTCATATAGGAAGGGCAGGGCCCCGTTCCCTTCACTGTAAATTTTTGTTTGCAGAGGTCAATTTGGCAAACCAGAAATTAGAGCACAGTGGTGGCAGAAATGCTAGTGTTTGAGAGAGGAATAAAGTGTATGCAAGGTTGAAGGCTGCATTATGAAAACAATTATATAATATTTTAAATTTCTCTTTTCACATGTAAATATATATTATATAATTTATTCATCTTAATTCATATGAACTTGTCATCATAGTTTAGGACATATTTTGTACAAAGTGAAGGCAAGATTAGCATATATATGGAGGGAAGATGGAGTTGTATTAGTTTCCTAATATCAGTTAACTTCTTAGAAAAATATCAAGGAGATGAACAAGCCTTATATGCTTTTTTGCATGAAGACCTGGTTTCATGAATATGCTGACATAAGGGAAAGGTCAAGCAGCAAAACATGTCAGACAATGTGGTTTTACATGCTGTACTCTCTTAAATGAAATAACATATGTCAATTTACAGTTATCCAAATCATGCAATTTGTGAAGGGTTATTTTCCAGCCTGTGCTAGATCTGTCCAAGTGGAGGCTAGTAGTCCCAGGAAACAGAATCATATTGATCTGAAGGAGGAGAAATTCAGCAAGGCTGCAATCCAACCTGCGAGGTCTGGAAGAACAGCAAGAATCCCTTGAGCTTGAGGAACCCTGTGAAATGGCAGGTTGTTGGAGCTCTCCTATACCTATTCCGACTCGGAGATGAGGATCCTGAAGTCCCAGCCAAATTAGTTGATAGGGAAGAACGACAGTTTCTGTTAGACTGTAACCGCCTGTGCCATAGCTGACTGGAAAAAAATGCATGAAGTACAAATAAAATTAGAAGCTCCGGCCACCACTGCCCAAGTCGTAAAAGGCAAAGGCAAGGACTGGGAGAATGAAGAACCGCCTGCTGTAGGAGAAGATCAGTTCGAGATCATCTAAGGAACCTGAAGGTGCACAAGTCCATGGGACCCAATGAGATGCATCCGTGGGTCCTGAGGGAACTGGTGGATGTAGTTGCCAAGCCATTATCTATAGAATCATAGAATCATAGAATAGTAAGGGTTGGAAAGGACCTTAAGATCATCTAGTTCCAACCCCCCCTGCCATGGGCAGAGATGCCTCACACTAGACCATGTCGCCCAAGGCTCTGTCCAGCCTGGCCTTGATCACCGCCAGGGATGGAGAATTCACAACTTCCTTGGGCAACCCATTCCAGTGCCTCACCACCCTCACAGTAAAGAACTTCTTCCTTATATCTAACCTAAACTTCCCCTGTTTAAATTTGAACCCGTTACCTCTTGTCCTATCACTACGGTCCCTAATGAAGAGTCCCTCTGTGGCATCCTTGTAGGCCCCCTTCAGATCCTGGAAGGCTGCTATGAGGTCTCCACGCAGCCTTCTCTTCTCCAGGCTGAACAGCCCCAACTTTCTCATCCTGTCTTCATACGGGAGGTGCTCCAGCCCACGTATCATCCTCGTGGCCCTCCTCTGGACTTGCTCCAATAGCTCCATGTTCTTCTTATGTTGGGGACACCAGAACTGTGCACAGTACTCCAAGTGGGGTCTCGCGAGAGCGGAGTAGAGGGGCAGGATCACCTCCTTTGACCTGCTGGTCACGCATATTTGAGAAGTCGTGGCAGTCCAGTGAAGTTCCCACTGACCGGAAAAGGGGAAATATAATGCCCATTTTTAAAAAGGAAAAAAAGGAATACACAGGGAACTACAGGCCAGTGTCACCTTGGTGCCTGGCAAGATCACGGAGCAGATCCTCCTGGAAAATATGCTAAGGCACGTGGACAATAAGGGAGTGATTGGTGGCAGCCCACATGGCTTCACTAAGGGCAAATTGTGCCTGACAAAGTTGGTGGCATTCAGCACTGGAGCATGAGGGAAAATGCAGCGTCCGGAGGTCTCTTTCCTGAAAAGAGCACCAAGGGAGCCCCAAATCCTTGTCAGGACTTGCCCAGGAGCCAGCAGCTCTGCTGACGCAAGCAGCTGACTCATAGGGGGCAGCACCAGGAGGGACCGCCACCAACCCCTAAACACGTAAAACCACTCCCCCTGGGAGCGCAAGTGACCAGGAGAGCAGAGCATCAGTTTGCGCAGGCAGGGCGAGCAGGGAGGGCACTGAAGCCCATCAAGCTTAAGAGGTAAACTCAGCCATTTGTCATCCAGAAGGTGCTCAAGGATGGTATCCTCTCGGCAGAAGGCATAGAAAACAAATTCCTCTCTGCTGAACAAAAAGGATGTGTCGACCCAGACAGAGGTGCCTCAAAAACATGTAGCCATCCAGGCATCTGGCTGTAGTGAGTGCCAGAGCCTGTTGCTGATGCTGGACGTTACCTGTGCAAGATGTGACCAGGCTGATGATTTGCTCTGCGTGGTGGCAGAGATACGGGAAGAAGTGGAAAGGCTTATGTGTATAAGGGAATCTGAGGAGGAGATTGACTGGTGGAGCTGTACTCTACCTTCCTGAGAGAAACAAGCCAGCCACCCAAACCAAAAGAAATTAAGGATCCCCTACTCTCTTGCCACCAGGCAGATGGAGGGGACCTAGGAGACAGGGGAGGTTGGAAGCAGGTTACTCCTCGGAGTGGATGGTGTATTGTCTCCCTAGCTTATGTCATCTTCCCAGGTACCCCTGTACAACAGATATGAGGCCCTGGTACTTGAGGAACAGGAAAATGAGGAAGATAATGAAGTAGATAAGGGATCGTCCAGGTTGGAAGAGTTGCCGCAGGTGAGTCAGACAACCCCTTGTATCATGACCAACTCTAGTAGAAAAAAACAGAGTGGTTGTGTTTGGTGACTCTATGCTGAGAGGAACAGAGGGCCTGGACCCCCCTCCTATTACCCCAGGAGTGCCAAGAAATTAGAAAGGCAAAGGCACAGCTGGAACTTAATCTGGCCACTGCTATAAAAGATAATAAAAAAGTACTTTCACAAATATATTAACAATAAAAAGGAGGACCAAGGAGAACCTCCATCCTTTATTGGATACTGGAGGAAACCTAGCAACCAAGGATGAGGAAAAGGCTGAGGTACCTAATACTGCCTTTGCCTCAATCTTTAATAGTCAAACCAGCCATCCTCAGGGTACTCAGTCCCCTGAGCTGGATGACAGACATGGGGAGCTGATTGAAGTCCCCATAATCCAGGAAGAAATGGTTAGTGACCTCCTGCTCCACCTTTTAGACATACACAAGTATATGGGGCCGGATGGTTTCCACCCAAGAGTGCTGAAGGGAGCTGGCAGAGGAGCTTGCCAAGCCACTCCATCATTTATCAGCAGTCCTGGTCTAGTGGGCAGGTCCCCGAGGACTGGAGGTTAGACAACCTGACGCCTTTCTGTAAAAAGGGCAGGAAGGAGGACCCGGAAACTATAGGCCTGTCAGCCTGACCTCAGTGCCAGGGAAGGTCATGGAGCAGATCATCCTGAGTGCGATCACACAGCACGTGCAGGAAAACCAGGGGATCAGGCCCCGTCAGCATGGATTCATGAAGGGCAGGTTCCTGCTTGACCAACCTGATCTCATTCTACGACGAGGTGACCCTCCTGGTTGAGAGGGAAAGGCTGTAGACATTGGTCTATTTGGACTCTAGTAAAGCATTTGACACTGTCTCCCACAGCATTCTCCTGGAGAAACTGGCTGCTCATGGCCTGGATAGGTTATATTCTTTGCCGGGCTGAAAACTGGCTGGATGGCAGAAGCCCAAAGAGTGGTGGTAAATGGTGTCACATCTAGTTGGCAACCAGTCACTAGTGGTGTCCCTCAGGGCTCAGTGTCAGGTCCAGTGTTGTTTTAATATCTTCATTGATGATCTGGATGAGGGGATCTATTAATGTCATCCATATTTTGGATTGGTTAAACACAATGGATATATTCTTTTAGAAAATTGAAGTTCCTCCCTTAAGTAAGAGAGTTTACAGCTGCTGATGTATTCACACCACAATCTATTAATGTAATCCATATTTTGGATTGGTTAAACACAGTGGATATATTCTTTTAGAAAATTGAAGTTGTTTTTTTCCTTCATTTCTACTCTGCTTTTTTTTTATTTCTTATGCATGTGATTAGAGGAAAAATTACATTACAAGTTGCACGGTTTTTTATATAAATTACATAAGGATTATATTCCTCTTCTAAGAACATACTTGACAGTTATGTTAGAAAAGTGCTCAGTTGTCCCTGACTCTGAGGATAAGTATTTATATCATCACTGATGATCTGGATGAGGTTGACTGAGTGCACCCTCAGTAAATTTGCAGACAACACCAGTTGGCTGGGAGCGTTGATCTGCTGGAGGATAGAAAGGCATTGCGGAGGGATCTGGACAGGCTGGATCGATGGGCTGTGGCCAACGGTATGAGGGTTCAACGAGGCAAAGTTGCCGGGTCCTGCATTTGGGCCGCAACAACCTCATGCAATGCTGCAGGCTTTGGGAAGAGCGGCTGGAAAGCTTCCCGGCGGAAAGGACCTGGGGGTGCTGATGTGACAGCTGGCTGAATATGAACCAGCCGTGTGCCCAGGCAGTCAAGAAGGCCAACAGTATCCTAGCGTGTATCAGAAATAGCGTGACCAGCAGGACTAGGGAAGTATTAATCCCCCCGTACTCAGCGCTAGTGAGGTTGCACCTCAAATACTGTGTTTAAATCTGGGCCCCTCACTACAATAAAGACATTGAGGTGCTGGAGCAGATCCAGAAAAGGGCAACAAAGCTGGTGAAGGGCCTGGAGCACAAAGTCTTAGGAGGAACGTCTGAGGGAACTGGGGTTGTTTAGTCTGGAGAAGAGAAGGCTCGGGGGGGACCTTATCGCTCTCTACAACTACCTGAAAGGAGGATGGAGCAAGGAAATGGCTGATCTCCTCTCCCAAGTCGCGAGTGATAGGAAAGAGGGTAACGGCATCAAGCTGCACCAGGGGAGGTTTAGACTGGATATTAGGAAAAATTTCTTCACCAAAAGGGTGGTCAGGCATTGGAACAGGCTTCTCAGGGAAGTGATGGAATCACTGTCCCTGGAAGCGTTCAAAACCCATGTAGACGAGGCCCTTAGTGACATGATTTAGTGGTGGACTTGGCAGTCTTGGGGTAACAGTTGGACTTGATCATCTTAAAGGTCTTTTCCAACCTAGTTGATTCTATGATGGGGCCACAGCATTGGTGGATAAAGGAAGAGTGACTGATGTCATCTACCCGGAATTGTGTAAGCCATTTGACACTGTCCCGCACGATATCCTAGTCTCTAAACTGGAGAGGCATGGTTGTGATCGATGGAACCACTCGGTGGATAAGGAATTGGTTGTATGGTCACACTCAAACAGTTGCAGTCAATGGCTCAATGTCCAAGTGGAGACCAGTGGCGAGTGGTTTTCCTCAGAGGTCAGTATTGGGCCTGGCGCTGTTTAACATCTTGTCAGCGACATGAACAGTGGGATCGAGTGCACTGTCAGCAAGTTTGCCGACGACACCAAAGCTGTGTGGAGCGGTTGACACACTGGAGGGAAGGGATGCCATCCAGAGGAACCTTGACAGACTTGAGAGGTCGGCCAGCGCAGACCTCATAAAGTTCAACAAGTCCAAGTGCATGGTACTGCAACCTGGGTGGGGGCAGTCCCAAGCACTAGTACAGGCTGGGCAGAGACTGAATTGAGAGCAGCCCTGAGGAGAAGGACTTGGGGATACTGGTGGATGAAAAGCTGCACATTAGCTGGCAGTGTGCGCTTGCAGCCCAGAAAGCAACAGTTTGCTGGGCTGCATCAAAGGAGTTTGGCCAGCAGGTTGAGGGAGGTGAGTCTCCTCCCCCCTCTACTCCATTTTACTGAGATCCAACCTAGAGTTCTGCATCCACCTCTCGGGCCCCTATCAGAAGAGGGATGTGGACCTGCTTGAGTGAGTCCAGAGGAGGCCCATGAAGATGCTCAGAGGGCTGGAGCACCTCTCCTAAGAGGGCAGTCTGAGAGAGTTGGGCTTGTTCAGCCTGGAGAAGACAAGGCTCAGGGGAGATCTTATAACAGCCTTCCGGTACCTACAGGAAATCTGGAGAGGGACTTTTACAAGGGCATGTAATGACAGGACAACGGGCGGTGGCTTAAAGCTGACAGATGGGAGATTTAGTTTAGACATTAGGAAAAAATTCTTTTCTATGTGGGTGGTGAGGCACTGGAACAGGTTGCCCAGAGACAAGGAGGACTTTTTAGAAGTTGTGGGATTCCCCATCCCTGGAAGTTTTCAAGGCCAGGTTGGATGGGCTTTGAGCAACCTGGTCTAGTGGAAGGTGTCCCTGCCCATGGGAGGGGGGTTGGAACTCGATGATCTTTAAGGTCCCTTCTAACCCAAACCATTCTATGATTCTGTGATAAAAGTGGTTGCTTTTCACAAAGTGCTTTCATTTCATTTCAAGAAATTGGCAGTTGCTGACAAAATAGCTTTGCTTCAGAAATTTTCCAGTCAAGAACAAATTTGCCATGTGTTTCTATAGAGAGAGTTTTTTCACTTTGTCATCAAAGTTACCTTCTCCTCTGGAAGGGTGGAAATTCTAACCTGTGCTCCAGGTTTGTGAATATATGATGATAGTCATTGTTGATACAATTATTTAAATCATATCCTTTATTATAATTAGTATAGTGCAAAGTTCAAGTGGATTTGATCACCAGATTCTGGATTCACGGTGAAGATCTCATTGCTAAAATGTGGACGTAATGATCTTGCATTCTAAATGTATTAAAAGCTTTCATTGCAAGCTGAGACAATACAGCAGATGAATTATTTTCCTGCCTTGGCATGGGAAGACCCAATCAGACAAGACAAGCAAGGCACTGTGGTAGAAGATCCCTTTTCTCTTGATGTAAAATCTTATTTAAAATCTGTGATTGGAAAATGCAGTTAATGAATATAGGAATTTTTAGCATGTCACTTTGCTTGTACCTGATACTACAGTTAACAGAAGTAGTAATCAAGTCTTTGTAGCTACATTCATTAATAGCTGATTATTTTTATAACCGTTGACCAGCAAACGTCCCGCGATTATTTTGTATACTGAGGAAATGCAAAATCTTATAGCAGGGGATCATGTACACTATTCTCTTTTACATGCCTTTATTAAATGTTTCTGTAATCTGTGATCTTGGGGCTTGTTGATATCTCATAGAATATAGTAATGCTCTGTGCCTATGGCTCTCTGGGCACATCTGTAAATTACAACGGGATAGTTCATCGAGATTACTGCCCTCTGTTGGAATTGCTTTGAGAAAAATATAGACTTGGCTAACTCTAGGCAAAGCGTGCAAATTATGTTAAAAAATATATTATATATCTCTGTTCAGTCTGTTATCCATATGGTGTGATACAAGAGCTCTTCTAACCTGCATGCCGGAGACTGATATTTCAAATTGTAATAGTGCTCCATTCAAAAAGATACTGCGAGTCAGATACTTCTCTTTACACAGAAATGGTTGAAATGGTGAACCTGGAGACTCTTTGGTTATGGTATATGTGGTAGCAAGCAGTGTTAAGTCACTCTATCACGTTATCTTTCTGTTAGTTTTATGTGTTAAGCTCAGTATAGTATAAACACATAGCTGCAATTGATCAAAAAAATGTTCCTCAAATTGGAATCCGTCTCACCTGAGATTGCGTAGAAGATATACATCGAGTCTAAGATGGTCATCTTTTTTTCTTACAATTCAGGGAGAGAAAAAAGCATGAAAAATAAGTGTCCTAGTCTAAGAAAACTGACTAAGGTGTTACATTGAATTTGCTCCTGTAAGTGCTTGTCTTTCCCCATAGGATAATCATCTAGATCGTCCTATAAAATATATGTCTTTGTTTTTGGCTGGGATAGAGTTTTCTTCCTAGTAGCTGGTGCAGTGCTGTGTTTCGGCTTTAGTCTGAGAATAATGGTGATAACGCACTGATATTTTAGTTGTTGCTAAGTAGTGCTCACCTGAATCAAGGACTTTTCAGTGTCCAGCTTCTCTGCCAGTGAGACGGGCACGAGAAGCTGGGAGGAAGCATAGCCGAGACAGCTGACCTGAACTAGCCAAAGGGGTATTCCATACAACAGCACATCAAGCTCAGTATATTAAACTGTGGGATTGGCTGGAAGGGGCTGATCACTGCTTGGGGGCGGGCTGGGTATCAGTCAGTGGGTGGTGAGCAACTGTATTATGCATCGCTGCTATTTGTTGGGGTTTTTTCTTGTTCCCCCCCCCCCCCTTTAGTTTTATATCTCTCTCCTTGTTATTTCCCTTTTCGTTAGTATTATTTTAGTAGTATTATACTGTACTTTAAACATAGAATCATAGAATAGTAAGGGTTGGAAAGGACCTTAAGATCATCTAGTTCCAACCCCCCTCCAATGGGCAGGGACTCCTTGCCCTAAACCATGTGGTCCAAGGCTCTGTCCAACCTGGCCTTGAACACCGCCAGGGATGGAGCATCCACAACTTCCTTGGGCAACCCATTCAAGTGCTTCACCACCCTCACTGTAAAGAACTTCTTCCTTATATCTAATCTAAACTTCCCCTGTTTTAAGTTTGAACCCATTACCCCTTGTCCTACCACTACAGTCCCTAAGGAAGAGTCCTCCCCAGCATCCTTATAGACCCCCTTCAGATCCTGGAAGACTGCTATGAGGTCTCCACGCAGCCTTCTCTTCTCCAGGTGAACAGCCCCAACTCTCTCAGCCTGTCTTCATACGGGGAGGTGCTCCAGCCCTCCTTATCATCCTCGTGGCCCTCCTCTGGACTCGCTCCAACAGCTCCATGTCCTTTTTATGTTGGGGACACCAGAACTGTACGCAGTACTCCAAGTGAGGTCTCACAAGAGCAGAGTAAGAGGGGCAGGATCACCTCCTTGGACCTTGCTGGTCACGCTTCTTTTGATGCAGCCCAGGATACGGTCGGCTTTCTGGGCTGCAAGCGCACACTGCCGGCTCATGTAGCTTCTCGTCAACCAACACCCCCAAGTCCTTCTCTGCAGGGCTGCTCTGAATCTCTTCTCCGCCCACCCTGAAGCAGTGCCTGGGATTGCCCCGACCAGGTGTAGGACCTTGCACTTGGCTTGGTTGAACCTCATAAGGTTGGCATCGGCCCACCTCACAAGCGTGTCAAGGTCCCTCTGGATGGCATCCCTTCCCTCCAGCGTATCAACCGAACCACACAGCTTGGTGTCGTCGGCAAACCTCCTGAGGGCGCGCCCCATCCCAGTGTCCATGTCGCCGACAAAGATGTTGAACAGGACCGGTCCCAACACCGATCCCTGAGGGACACCACTCGTTACAGGTTTCCAACTGGACATCGAAGCCATTTGCCAACAACTCTTTGCGTGCGGCCATCGAGCCAGTTTTTTATCCACCGAGTGGTCCGTCTATCAAATCGATGTCTCTCCAATTTAGAAGACAAGGATGTCGTTGGGACAGTGTCAAATGCTTTGCACAAGTCCAGGTAGATGACGTCAACTGCTCTGCCCCTGTCCATCAGTTCCGTGGCTCCATCATAGAAGGCCACCAGATTGGTCAGGCAGGATTTCCCTTAGTGAAGCCATGTTGGCTGTCACCCACCACCTCTTTGTTTTTCATGTGCTTTAGCATGCTTTCCAGGAGAATCTGCCCCAAGGTTTTGCCAGGCACAGAGGTGAGGCTGACTGGTCTGTAGTTTCCCGGGTCTTCCACCTTCCCCTTCTTGAAAATGGGGGTTCTATTACCCTTCTTCCAGTCATCGGGAACTTCACCAGACTGCCAGGATTTTCGAATATGATGGACAGCGGCTTAGCAACTTCATTCGCCAGCTCCTTCAGGACCCGTGGATGGATTTCATCAGGTCCCGTGGTCTTGTGCACGTTCAGGTTCTCAAGATGGTCTCGAACCTGATCCTCTCCCTACAGTGGGCCTAAGGTCTTCGTTCTCACAGTCCCTGCATTTGCTTTCCAAGATTTGGGGGGGTGTGGTCAGAGCATTTGCTGGTGAAGACTGAGGCAAAGAAGTCATTAAGAACCTCAGCCTTCTCCAAATCCATGGTAGCCACTTCTCCTGATAGCTTCCGGAGAGGGCCCACGTTGTCCCTAGTCTGTCTTTTATTTGCTACGTATCTATAGAATCCTTTCCTGTTATCTTTTACATCCCTTGCCAAACTTAATTCTAGCTGGGCCTTAGCTTTCCTAACCCGGACCCTAGCTTCCCGGGCAATGCTCCTATATTCTTCCCAGGCTGCCTGTCCTCGCTTCCACCTTCTATAAGCTTCTTTTTTCCCCTCTAAGTTTCCTCAGCAGCTCCTTGTCCATCCATGGAGGTCTCCTGGCCCTCCTGCTGCACTTTCTTCCAATTGGGGTGCAACACTCCTTAGCACGTAGCAGGTGATCCTTGAATATCGACCAGCAGTCTTGGGCCCCCCTGCCCTCTAGGACTATATCCCATGAAACCTTACTAATTATTAAACTGGTCTTATCTCACCCACATATTTTACTTTTTTTTTTTCAGTTCTCCTCCCCATCCCACTGTGGGAAGCGGGGGGGAGTGAATGAGCGGCTGCATGGTACTTAGTTGCCAGCTGGGGTTAAACCATGACAACATGATTTAGTCAGATGAAAGAAACCCCATCCTTAGTTCACAGAATCACCAAATAATTTAGCATACAAGGGAATTTTGGAGGTTATCTGATGCAATTCCCCACTGAAAGCAGGACCAGCTTTAAAGTTATATCCAACTCCATGGTTGGATCAGGTTACTCAGGGCTGTGAATTAAGTCTCTAAAAACGGTGATCCCTCAGCCTCTCTGGGCAACCTGTTCCCATGTTTGACCACCCTTCTTGTCAAATTATTTTTCCTAATATCTAATTGGAATTTCCTATGCTACGACTCAAATCTGTTGCCAGTTCAGAAGAAAAATAGGTTTTGATCCAAAAGAACCTTTTTTGAGAAAAGTTGAATAGAAATGCTCCTAGAAAAAAAATATTTAATGGAGGAACAAAAGTTTGGAAATTAATTTGCATGTTCGGTTGTAATGCAGTTGCTTTATATTGAAAAGTTGGTTTTCACAGCATCTTCCCACTGTAGAAGAATGTGTGTAGATATGCATGCATTGTAAGGATATGTTCACTTACAAGATCATAGTCTTTTAAAAAATAAGCCAGCCTTCAAAATGAAGAATGGTACTGCCATCACTATCTGCTATATTTGGTTCATTATAATAATATATTATGTGGTTTATATATATTGTAATTTTGGTATTCACCAGGTTTACATACAAGCTTTGGTGTCTGAGTCATCTGTCTGCAAGCTACAGCAGACTCATAGCGTATGTTAAGTGTGGTGTATGTCAGGCAGGAATGGAGATCGGTTAGTACATTGCATTATTCCCATCTTTAGTTTCCTCTTTACATAAATAGTCTTACAAATAGCCTTATTCATAGAATCATAGAATAGTTAAGGTTGCAAAGGACCTTAAGATCATCTAGTTCCAACCCCCCTGCCATGGGCAGGGACTCCTTGCCCTAAACCATGTGGTCCAAGGCTCTGTCCAACCTGGCCTTGAACACCGCCAGGGATGGAGCATCCACAACTTCCTTGGGCAACCCATTCAAGTGCTTCACCACCCTCACTGTAAAGAACTTCTTCCTTATATCTAATCTAAACTTCCCCTGTTTAAGCCGGAACCTGTTACCCCTTGTCCTACCACTATGGTCCCTAATGAAGAGTCCCTCCCCAGCATCCTTATAGGCCCCCTTCAGATATTGGAAGGCTCCTATGAGGTCTCCACGCAGCCTTCTCTTCTCCGGGCTGAACAGCCCCAACTCTCTCAGCTTGTCTTCACATGGGAGGTGCTCCAGCCCACGTATCATCCTCGTGGCCCTCCTCTGGACTCGCTCCAACAGCTCCATGTCCTTTTCATGTTGAGGACACCAGAACTGTACGCAGTGCTCCAAGTGGGGTCTCACGAGAGCGGAGTAGAGGGGCAGGATCACCTCCTTCGACCTGCTGGTCATGCTTCTTTTGATGCAGCCCAGGATACGGTTGGCTTTCTGGGCTGCGAGCACACGCTTGCCGGCTTCATGTAAAGTTTCACATCGACCAACACCCCCAAGTCCTTCCGTGCAGGGCTGCTCTGAATCTCTTCTCTGCCCAACCTGTAGCAGCGCCTGGGATTACCCCGACCCAGGTGTAGGACCTTGCACTTGGCTTGGTTGAACCTCATAAGGTTGGCATCGGCCCACCTCACAAGCGTGTCGAGGTCCTTCTGGATGGCATCCCTTCCCTCCAGTGTATCGACCGAACCACACAGCTTGGTGTCGTCGGCAAACCTCCTGAGGGCGCACTCAATCCCACTGTCCATGTCGCCGACAAAGATGCTGAACAAGATTGGTCCCAACATCGATCCCTGAGGGACACCGCTCGTTACAGGTTTACAACTGGACATTGAGCCGTTGACCACAACTCTTTGCATGCGGCCACCCAACCAATTCTTTATCCACCCAGTGGTCCATCCATCAAATCGATGTCTCTCCAATTTAGAGACAAGGATGTTGTGTGGGACAGCGTCGAATGCTTTGCGCAAGTCCAGGTAGATGACGTCAACTGCTCTGCCCCTGTCCATCAGTTCTGTAACCCCATCATAGAAGGCCACCAAATTGGTCAGGCAGGATTTCCCCTTAGTGAAGCCATGATGGCTGTCACCAACCACCTTGTTGTTTTTCATGTGCTTTAGCATGCTTTCCAGGAGAATCTGCCCCAGGGTTTTGCCAGGCACAGAGGTGAGACTGACTGGTCTGTAGTTCCCTGGTTCTTCTATTTTCCCTTTCTTGAAAATGGGGGTTCTATTACCCTTCTTCCAGTCATCAGGAACTTCACCTGACTGCCAGGATTTTTCCAATACGATGGACAGTGGCTTAGCAACTTCATTCGCCAGCTCCTTCGGGACCCGTGGATGGATTTTATCAGGTCCCGTGGACGGATTTTATCAGGTCCCGTGGACTTGTGCACATTCAGGTTCTTAAGATGGTCTCGAGCCTGATCCTCTCCTACAGTGGGCCTAAGGTCTTCATTCTCACAGTCCCTGCATCTTCCTTCCAAGACCTGGGTGGTGTGGCCAGAGCATTTTCCGGCGAAGACTGACACAAAGAAGTCATTAAGAACCTCAGCCTTCTCCAAATCCAGCGTGGCCAGTTTTCCTGATAGCTTCCGGAGAGGGCCCACGTTGTCCCTAGTCCGTCTTTTATTTGCTACGTACCTATAGAAGCCCTTCCTGTTATCTTTCACATCCCTTGCCAGATTTAATTCTAACTGGGCCTTAGCTTTCCTGACCTGGTCCCTAGCTTCCCGGGCAATGCTCCTATATTCTTCCCAGGCCGCCTGTCCTCGCTTCCACCTTCTGTAAGCTTCTTTTTTCCCTCTAAGTTTCCTCAGCAGCTCCTTGTCCATCCATGGAGGTCTCCTGGCCCTCCTGCCGCTCTTCGTTCTAGTCAGGATGCAACACTCTTGAGCTTGTAGCAGGTGATTCTTGAATATCAACCAGCAGTCTTGGGCCCCCCGGCCCCCTAGGGCTTTATTCCATGGAACCTTACTAAGCAGGTTCCAGAAGAGGCCAAAGTCTGCTCTCTTGAAGTCCAGGGCAGTGAGCTTGCTGCATGCTCTTCTCACTGTCCTGAGGATCTCAAACTCGACCATCTCATGATCACTACAGCCAAGGCTGCCCTGGAGCATTACATTTCCAACCAGCCCCTCCCTGTTGGTGAGCACGAGGTCAAGCATGGCACCTCTCCTTGTCGGCTCCTCTGTTACTTGGACGATGAAGTTGTCTTCCACACAATCGAGGAACCTCCTGGATTGCTTGTGCCGGGCCGTACCGTCCCTCCAACAGATGTCAGGATGGTTGAAGTCCCCAATGAGGACAAGGGCCTGCGAGCGTGAGGCTGCTCCTATCTGTCTATAGAGCGCTTCATCCACAGAGTCCTCTTGATCAGGCGGTCTGTAGCAGATCCCCACCGTAATGTCCCCCATCGCTGTTGTCCCTTTGACCCTGACCCGCAAACTCTCTGTTGACTGATCACCTGTCCCCAGGCAGAGTTCCATACTCTCCAACCTATCACTGACATAAATAGCAACTCCCCCTCCCCGTCTGCCGGGCCTGTCTTTTCTTTATGTATTTATTACATAAAAAGTTTTGTCTTTATATAAAAAAATAATTTTTATTATGACACTGGGCAATAATGCAGAGTAATAACACCAGTGCATAATAAAGAGCTGCAGTCCTTGAAGATCATTCGTCTGCCGGAAAAGAAACCTGAGATGACAAGAGATGAAGGCAAGTGATCAAGCTTTTGAGTATTCCCGAAAGAATAGAGAGGTAAACTCTTGAATTCTAGCTTGTTATTTTACCAGGATTTCCTAGGAAATAAGTCAAAATTAGCTTATTATTTTCTAGTTCTTTCATTCAATGAATAAATAAGCATGAGGACATCTTATGTAGTCATCAAAACCACCTGACAAATAATGGACCCTAGTTTCACTCCTGTTAAAAGAAATCTTAAAGTGGATTTTAAAAAAATACATGAAGATATAGAAATAAAGTAATGGTCATTTTACTGGTATATTTCTGTGATACTTAAAGAAAACAAGAATCTATAAAAGCAGTCCACAAGAAGTGTGGGATGCCATATAAGCTATCTGCTCAGATTACCCAAAAAATTTCTATAGAAAATCTTTTCAGACCCCTTAGCAATCACCTCCACGTTTCCATGAGATGCATTAATAATTGAATAACCAAAACTCAATTTTGAACATGTAGATGTGTGATAAAGTTGCTTGCTGATTCAGAGCCCATATTGTGGGCTTCTTGCTGAGAAGTCAGTGCTTATTGAACAACTTATTAGCACCACTGTGAAACTACTGTGAATAACTGTTTGGTGTTATATGACCAAGGAAGGATATTTTCTAAAAGTGGAAATATGAAATAGGGTGACAGAAAGTGTAGCAACAAGAAATTTATGAATGGAGTTTTGATCCTAAAATTTATTGGCAATGCACCTTTTTTATGTGATACCTATCTCTTGTCATCCTTCCTTA
>NC_044301.2:28059143-28115840 GCF_004027225.2 Strigops habroptila
TACAATAAAGACATTGAGGTGCTGGAGCAGATCCAGAAAAGGGCAACAAAGCTGGTGAAGGGCCTGGAGCACAAGTCTTAGGAGGAACGTCTGAGGGAACTGGGGTTGTTTAGTCTGGAGAAGAGAAGGCTCGGGGGGACCTTATCGCTCTCTACAACTACCTGAAAGGAGGATGGAGCAAGGAAATGGCTGATCTCCTCTCCCAAGTCGCGAGTGATAGGAAAGAGGTAACGGCATCAAGCTGCACCAGGGGAGGTTTAGACTGGATATTAGGAAAAATTTCTTCACCAAAAGGGTGGTCAGGCATTGGAACAGGCTTCTCAGGGAAGTGATGGAATCACTGTCCCTGGAAGCGTTCAAAACCCATGTAGACGAGGCCCTTAGTGACATGATTTAGTGGTGGACTTGGCAGTCTTGGGGTAACAGTTGGACTTGATCATCTTAAAGGTCTTTTCCAACCTAGTTGATTCTATGATGGGGCCACAGCATTGGTGGATAAAGGAAGAGTGACTGATGTCATCTACCCGGAATTGTGTAAGCCATTTGACACTGTCCCGCACGATATCCTAGTCTCTAAACTGGAGAGGCATGGTTGTGATCGATGGACCACTCGGTGGATAAGGAATTGGTTGTATGGTCACACTCAAACAGTTGCAGTCAATGGCTCAATGTCCAAGTGGAGACCAGTGGCGAGTGGTTTTCCTCAGAGGTCAGTATTGGGCCTGGCGCTGTTTAACATCTTTGTCAGCGACATGAACAGTGGGATCGAGTGCACTGTCAGCAAGTTTGCCGACGACACCAAGCTGTGTGGAGCGGTTGACACACTGGAGGGAAGGGATGCCATCCAGAGGAACCTTGACAGACTTGAGAGGTCGGCCAGCGCAGACCTCATAAAGTTCAACAAGTCCAAGTGCATGGTACTGCACCTGGGTGGGGGCAGTCCCAAGCACTAGTACAGGCTGGGCAGAGACTGAATTGAGAGCAGCCCTGAGGAGAAGGACTTGGGGATACTGGTGGATGAAAAGCTGCACATTAGCTGGCAGTGTGCGCTTGCAGCCCAGAAAGCCAACAGTTTGCTGGGCTGCATCAAAAGGAGTTGGCCAGCAGGTTGAGGGAGGTGAGTCTCCCCCCCTCTACTCCATTTTACTGAGATCCAACCTAGAGTTCTGCATCCACCTCTCGGGCCCCTATCAGAAGAGGGATGTGGACCTGCTTGAGTGAGTCCAGAGGAGGCCCATGAAGATGCTCAGAGGGCTGGAGCACCTCTCCTAAGAGGGCAGTCTGAGAGAGTTGGGCTTGTTCAGCCTGGAGAAGACAAGGCTCAGGGGAGATCTTATAACAGCCTTCCGGTACCTACAGGAAATCTGGAGAGGGACTTTTACAGGGCATGTAATGACAGGGACAACGGGCGGTGGCTTAAAGCTGACAGATGGGAGATTTAGTTTAGACATTAGGAAAAAATTCTTTTCTATGTGGGTGGTGAGGCACTGGAACAGGTTGCCCAGAGACAAGGAGGACTTTTTAGAAGTTGTGGATTCCCCATCCCTGGAAGTTTTCAAGGCCAGGTTGGATGGGGCTTTGAGCAACCTGGTCTAGTGGAAGGTGTCCCTGCCCATGGGAGGGGGGTTGGAACTCGATGATCTTTAAGGTCCCTTCTAACCCAAACCATTCTATGATTCTGTGATAAAAGTGGTGCTTTTCACAAAGTGCTTTCATTTCATTTCAAGAAATTGGCAGTTGCTGACAAAATAGCTTTGCTTCAGAAATTTTCCAGTCAAGAACAAATTTGCCATGTGTTTCTATAGAGAGAGTTTTTTCACTTTGTCATCAAAGTTACCTTCTCCTCTGGAAGGGTGGAAATTCTAACCTGTGCTCCAGGTTTGTGAATATATGATGATAGTCATTGTTGATACAATTATTTAAATCATATCCTTTTATTATAATTAGTATAGTGCAAAAGTTCAAGTGGATTTGATCACCAGATTCTGGATTCACGGTGAAGATCTCATTGCTAAAATGTGGACGTAATGATCTTGCATTCTAAAATGTATTAAAAGCTTTCATTGCAAAGCTGAGACAATACAGCAGATGAATTATTTTCCTGCCTTGGCATGGGAAGACCCAATCAGGACATAGACAAGCAAGGCACTGTGGTAGAAGATCCCTTTCTCTTGATGTAAAATCTTATTTAAAATCTGTGATTGGAAAATGCAGTTAATGAATATAGGAATTTTTTAGCATGTCACTTTGCTTGTACCTGATACTACAGTTAACAGAAGTAGTAATCAAGTCTTTGTAGCTACATTCATTAATAGCTGATTATTTTTTTATAACCGTTGACCAGCAAACGTCCCGCGATTATTTTGTATTTACTGAGGAAATGCAAAATCTTATAGCAGGGGATCATGTACACTATTTCTCTTTTACATGCCTTTATTAAATGTTTCTGTAATCTGTGATCTTGGGGCTTGTTGATATCTCATAGAATATAGTAATGCTCTGTGCCTATGGCTCTCTGGGCACATCTGTAAATTACAACGGGATAGTTCATCGAGATTACTGCCCTCTGTTGGAATTGCTTTGAGAAAAATATAGACTTGGCTAACTCTAGGCAAAAGCGTGCAAATTATGTTAAAAAATATATATATATCTCTGTTCAGTCTGTTATCCATATGGTGTGATACAAGAGCTCTTCTAACCTGCATGCCGGAGACTGATATTTCAAATTGTAATAGTGCTCCATTCAAAAAGATACTGCGAGTCAGATACTTCTCTTTTACACAGAAATGGTTGAAATGGTGAACCTGGAGACTCTTGGTTATGGTATATGTGGTAGCAAGCAGTGTTAAGTCACTCTATCACGTTATCTTTCTGTTAGTTTTATGTGTTAAGCTCAGTATAGTATAAACACATAGCTGCAATTGATCAAAAAAATGTTCCTCAAATTGGAATCCGTCTCACCTGAGATTGCGTAGAAGATATACATCGAGTCTAAGATGGTCATCTTTTTTTCTTACAATTCAGGGAGAGAAAAAAGCATGAAAATAAGTGTCCTAGTCTAAGAAAACTGACTAAGGTGTTACATTGAATTTGCTCCTGTAAGTGCTTGTCTTTCCCCATAGGATAATCATCTAGATCGTCCTATAAAATATATGTCTTTGTTTTGGCTGGGATAGAGTTTTCTTCCTAGTAGCTGGTGCAGTGCTGTGTTTCGGCTTTAGTCTGAGAATAATGGTGATAACGCACTGATATTTTAGTTGTTGCTAAGTAGTGCTCACCTGAATCAAGGACTTTTCAGTGTCCCAGCTTCTCTGCCAGTGAGGACGGGCACGAGAAGCTGGGAGGAAGCATAGCCGAGACAGCTGACCTGAACTAGCCAAAGGGGTATTCCATACAACAGCACATCAAGCTCAGTATATAAACTGTGGGGATTTGGCTGGAAGGGGCTGATCACTGCTTGGGGGCGGGCTGGGTATCAGTCAGTGGGTGGTGAGCAACTGTATTATGCATCGCTGCTATTTGTTGGGGTTTTTTCTTGTTCCCCCCCCCCCCCTTTAGTTTTATATCTCTCTCCTTGTTATTTCCCTTTTCGTTAGTATTATTTTTAGTAGTATTATACTGTACTTTAAACATAGAATCATAGAATAGTAAGGGTTGGAAAGGACCTTAAGATCATCTAGTTCCAACCCCCCTGCCATGGGCAGGGACTCCTTGCCCTAAACCATGTGGTCCAAGGCTCTGTCCAACCTGGCCTTGAACACCGCCAGGGATGGAGCATCCACAACTTCCTTGGGCAACCCATTCAAGTGCTTCACCACCCTCACTGTAAAGAACTTCTTCCTTATATCTAATCTAAACTTCCCCTGTTTAAGTTTGAACCCATTACCCCTTGTCCTACCACTACAGTCCCTAAGGAAGAGTCCCTCCCCAGCATCCTTATAGACCCCCTTCAGATCCTGGAAGACTGCTATGAGGTCTCCACGCAGCCTTCTCTTCTCCAGGCTGAACAGCCCCAACTCTCTCAGCCTGTCTTCATACGGGAGGTGCTCCAGCCCTCTTATCATCCTCGTGGCCCTCCTCTGGACTCGCTCCAACAGCTCCATGTCCTTTTTATGTTGGGGACACCAGAACTGTACGCAGTACTCCAAGTGAGGTCTCACAAGAGCAGAGTAGAGGGGCAGGATCACCTCCTTGGACCTGCTGGTCACGCTTCTTTTGATGCAGCCCAGGATACGGTCGGCTTTCTGGGCTGCAAGCGCACACTGCCGGCTCATGTTAAGCTTCTCGTCAACCAACACCCCCAAGTCCTTCTCTGCAGGGCTGCTCTGAATCTCTTCTCCGCCCACCCTGAAGCAGTGCCTGGGATTGCCCCGACCCAGGTGTAGGACCTTGCACTTGGCTTGGTTGAACCTCATAAGGTTGGCATCGGCCCACCTCACAAGCGTGTCAAGGTCCCTCTGGATGGCATCCCTTCCCTCCAGCGTATCAACCGAACCACACAGCTTGGTGTCGTCGGCAAACCTCCTGAGGGCGCGCCCCATCCCAGTGTCCATGTCGCCGACAAAGATGTTGAACAGGACCGGTCCCAACACCGATCCCTGAGGGACACCACTCGTTACAGGTTTCCAACTGGACATCGAGCCATTTGCCACAACTCTTTGCGTGCGGCCATCGAGCCAGTTTTTTATCCACCGAGTGGTCCGTCTATCAAATCGATGTCTCTCCAATTTAGAGACAAGGATGTCGTGTGGGACAGTGTCAAATGCTTTGCACAAGTCCAGGTAGATGACGTCAACTGCTCTGCCCCTGTCCATCAGTTCCGTGGCTCCATCATAGAAGGCCACCAGATTGGTCAGGCAGGATTTCCCCTTAGTGAAGCCATGTTGGCTGTCACCCACCACCTCTTTGTTTTTCATGTGCTTTAGCATGCTTTCCAGGAGAATCTGCCCCAAGGTTTTGCCAGGCACAGAGGTGAGGCTGACTGGTCTGTAGTTTCCCGGGTCTTCCACCTTCCCCTTCTTGAAAATGGGGGTTCTATTACCCTTCTTCCAGTCATCGGGAACTTCACCAGACTGCCAGGATTTTTCGAATATGATGGACAGCGGCTTAGCAACTTCATTCGCCAGCTCCTTCAGGACCCGTGGATGGATTTCATCAGGTCCCGTGGTCTTGTGCACGTTCAGGTTCTCAAGATGGTCTCGAACCTGATCCTCTCCTACAGTGGGCCTAAGGTCTTCGTTCTCACAGTCCCTGCATTTGCTTTCCAAGATTTGGGGGGTGTGGTCAGAGCATTTGCTGGTGAAGACTGAGGCAAAGAAGTCATTAAGAACCTCAGCCTTCTCCAAATCCATGGTAGCCACTTCTCCTGATAGCTTCCGGAGAGGGCCCACGTTGTCCCTAGTCTGTCTTTTATTTGCTACGTATCTATAGAATCCTTTCCTGTTATCTTTTACATCCCTTGCCAAACTTAATTCTAGCTGGGCCTTAGCTTTCCTAACCCGGACCCTAGCTTCCCGGGCAATGCTCCTATATTCTTCCCAGGCTGCCTGTCCTCGCTTCCACCTTCTATAAGCTTCTTTTTTCCCCTCTAAGTTTCCTCAGCAGCTCCTTGTCCATCCATGGAGGTCTCCTGGCCCTCCTGCTGCACTTTCTTCCAATTGGGGTGCAACACTCCTTAGCACGTAGCAGGTGATCCTTGAATATCGACCAGCAGTCTTGGGCCCCCCTGCCCTCTAGGACTATATCCCATGAAACCTTACTAATTATTAAACTGGTCTTATCTCACCCACATATTTTACTTTTTTTTTTTCAGTTCTCCTCCCCATCCCACTGTGGGAAGCGGGGGGGAGTGAATGAGCGGCTGCATGGTACTTAGTTGCCAGCTGGGGTTAAACCATGACAACATGATTTAGTCAGATGAAAGAAACCCCATCCTTAGTTCACAGAATCACCAAATAATTTAGCATACAAGGGAATTTTGGAGGTTATCTGATGCAATTCCCCACTGAAAGCAGGACCAGCTTTAAAGTTATATCCAACTCCATGGTTGGATCAGGTTACTCAGGGCTGTGAATTAAGTCTCTAAAAACGGTGATCCCTCAGCCTCTCTGGGCAACCTGTTCCCATGTTTGACCACCCTTCTTGTCAAATTATTTTTCCTAATATCTAATTGGAATTTCCTATGCTACGACTCAAATCTGTTGCCAGTTCAGAAGAAAAATAGGTTTTGATCCAAAAGAACCTTTTTTGAGAAAAGTTGAATAGAAATGCTCCTAGAAAAAAATATTTAATGGAGGAACAAAAGTTTGGAAATTAATTTGCATGTTCGGTTGTAATGCAGTTGCTTTATATTGAAAAGTTGGTTTTCACAGCATCTTCCCACTGTAGAAGAATGTGTGTAGATATGCATGCATTGTAAGGATATGTTCACTTACAAGATCATAGTCTTTTAAAAAATAAGCCAGCCTTCAAAATGAAGAATGGTACTGCCATCACTATCTGCTATATTTGGTTCATTATAATAATATATTATGTGGTTTATATATATTGTAATTTTGGTATTCACCAGGTTTACATACAAGCTTTGGTGTCTGAGTCATCTGTCTGCAAGCTACAGCAGACTCATAGCGTATGTTAAGTGTGGTGTATGTCAGGCAGGAATGGAGATCGGTTAGTACATTGCATTATTCCCATCTTTAGTTTCCTCTTTACATAAATAGTCTTACAAATAGCCTTATTCATAGAATCATAGAATAGTTAAGGTTGCAAAGGACCTTAAGATCATCTAGTTCCAACCCCCCTGCCATGGGCAGGGACTCCTTGCCCTAAACCATGTGGTCCAAGGCTCTGTCCAACCTGGCCTTGAACACCGCCAGGGATGGAGCATCCACAACTTCCTTGGGCAACCCATTCAAGTGCTTCACCACCCTCACTGTAAAGAACTTCTTCCTTATATCTAATCTAAACTTCCCCTGTTTAAGCCGGAACCTGTTACCCCTTGTCCTACCACTATGGTCCCTAATGAAGAGTCCCTCCCCAGCATCCTTATAGGCCCCCTTCAGATATTGGAAGGCTCCTATGAGGTCTCCACGCAGCCTTCTCTTCTCCGGGCTGAACAGCCCCAACTCTCTCAGCTTGTCTTCACATGGGAGGTGCTCCAGCCCACGTATCATCCTCGTGGCCCTCCTCTGGACTCGCTCCAACAGCTCCATGTCCTTTTCATGTTGAGGACACCAGAACTGTACGCAGTGCTCCAAGTGGGGTCTCACGAGAGCGGAGTAGAGGGGCAGGATCACCTCCTTCGACCTGCTGGTCATGCTTCTTTTGATGCAGCCCAGGATACGGTTGGCTTTCTGGGCTGCGAGCACACGCTTGCCGGCTTCATGTAAAGTTTCACATCGACCAACACCCCCAAGTCCTTCCGTGCAGGGCTGCTCTGAATCTCTTCTCTGCCCAACCTGTAGCAGCGCCTGGGATTACCCCGACCCAGGTGTAGGACCTTGCACTTGGCTTGGTTGAACCTCATAAGGTTGGCATCGGCCCACCTCACAAGCGTGTCGAGGTCCTTCTGGATGGCATCCCTTCCCTCCAGTGTATCGACCGAACCACACAGCTTGGTGTCGTCGGCAAACCTCCTGAGGGCGCACTCAATCCCACTGTCCATGTCGCCGACAAAGATGCTGAACAAGATTGGTCCCAACATCGATCCCTGAGGGACACCGCTCGTTACAGGTTTACAACTGGACATTGAGCCGTTGACCACAACTCTTTGCATGCGGCCACCCAACCAATTCTTTATCCACCCAGTGGTCCATCCATCAAATCGATGTCTCTCCAATTTAGAGACAAGGATGTTGTGTGGGACAGCGTCGAATGCTTTGCGCAAGTCCAGGTAGATGACGTCAACTGCTCTGCCCCTGTCCATCAGTTCTGTAACCCCATCATAGAAGGCCACCAAATTGGTCAGGCAGGATTTCCCCTTAGTGAAGCCATGATGGCTGTCACCAACCACCTTGTTGTTTTTCATGTGCTTTAGCATGCTTTCCAGGAGAATCTGCCCCAGGGTTTTGCCAGGCACAGAGGTGAGACTGACTGGTCTGTAGTTCCCTGGTTCTTCTATTTTCCCTTTCTTGAAAATGGGGGTTCTATTACCCTTCTTCCAGTCATCAGGAACTTCACCTGACTGCCAGGATTTTTCCAATACGATGGACAGTGGCTTAGCAACTTCATTCGCCAGCTCCTTCGGGACCCGTGGATGGATTTTATCAGGTCCCGTGGACTTGTGCACATTCAGGTTCTTAAGATGGTCTCGAACCTGATCCTCTCCTACAGTGGGCCTAAGGTCTTCATTCTCACAGTCCCTGCATCTTCCTTCCAAGACCTGGGTGGTGTGGCCAGAGCATTTTCCGGCGAAGACTGACACAAAGAAGTCAGTAAGAACCTCAGCCTTCTCCAAATCCAGCGTGGCCAGTTTTCCTGATAGCTTCCGGAGAGGGCCCACGTTGTCCCTAGTCCGTCTTTTATTTGCTACGTACCTATAGAAGCCCTTCCTGTTATCTTTCACATCCCTTGCCAGATTTAATTCTAACTGGGCCTTAGCTTTCCTGACCTGGTCCCTAGCTTCCCGGGCAATGCTCCTATATTCTTCCCAGGCCGCCTGTCCTCGCTTCCACCTTCTATAAGCTTCTTTTTTCCCTCTAAGTTTCCTCAGCAGCTCCTTGTCCATCCATGGAGGTCTCCTGGCCCTCCTGCCGCTCTTCGTTCTAGTCAGGATGCAACACTCTTGAGCTTGTAGCAGGTGATTCTTGAATATCAACCAGCAGTCTTGGGCCCCCCGGCCCCCTAGGGCTTTATTCCATGGAACCTTACTAAGCAGGTTCCAGAAGAGGCCAAAGTCTGCTCTCTTGAAGTCCAGGGCAGTGAGCTTGCTGCATGCTCTTCTCACTGTCCTGAGGATCTCAAACTCGACCATCTCATGATCACTACAGCCAAGGCTGCCCTGGAGCATTACATTTCCAACCAGCCCCTCCCTGTTGGTGAGCACGAGGTCAAGCATGGCACCTCTCCTTGTCGGCTCCTCTGTTACTTGGACGATGAAGTTGTCTTCCACACAATCGAGGAACCTCCTGGATTGCTTGTGCCGGGCCGTACCGTCCCTCCAACAGATGTCAGGATGGTTGAAGTCCCCAATGAGGACAAGGGCCTGCGAGCGTGAGGCTGCTCCTATCTGTCTATAGAGCGCTTCATCCACAGAGTCCTCTTGATCAGGCGGTCTGTAGCAGATCCCCACCGTAATGTCCCCCATCGCTGTTGTCCCTTTGACCCTGACCCGCAAACTCTCTGTTGACTGATCACCTGTCCCCAGGCAGAGTTCCATACTCTCCAACCTATCACTGACATAAATAGCAACTCCCCCTCCCCGTCTGCCGGGCCTGTCTTTTCTTTATGTATTTATTACATAAAAAGTTTTGTCTTTATATAAAAAAATAATTTTTATTATGACACTGGGCAATAATGCAGAGTAATAACACCAGTGCATAATAAAAGAGCTGCAGTCCTTGAAGATCATTCGTCTGCCGGAAAAGAAACCTGAGATGACAAGAGATGAAGGCAAGTGATCAAGCTTTTGAGTATTCCCGAAAGAATAGAGAGGTAAACTCTTGAATTCTAGCTTGTTATTTTACCAGGATTTCCTAGGAAATAAGTCAAAATTAGCTTATTATTTTCTAGTTCTTTCATTCAATGAATAAATAAGCATGAGGACATCTTATGTAGTCATCAAAACCACCTGACAAATAATGGACCCTAGTTTCACTCCTGTTAAAAGAAATCTTAAAGTGGATTTTAAAAAAATACATGAAGATATAGAAATAAAGTAATGGTCATTTTACTGGTATATTTCTGTGATACTTAAAGAAAACAAGAATCTATAAAAGCAGTCCACAAGAAGTGTGGGATGCCATATAAGCTATCTGCTCAGATTACCCAAAAAATTTCTATAGAAAATCTTTTCAGACCCCTTAGCAATCACCTCCACGTTTCCATGAGATGCATTAATAATTGAATAACCAAAACTCAATTTTGAACATGTAGATGTGTGATAAAGTTGCTTGCTGATTCAGAGCCCATATTGTGGGCTTCTTGCTGAGAAGTCAGTGCTTATTGAACAACTTATTAGCACCACTGTGAAACTACTGTGAATAACTGTTTGGTGTTATATGACCAAGGAAGGATATTTTCTAAAAGTGGAAATATGAAATAGGGTGACAGAAAGTGTAGCAACAAGAAATTTATGAATGGAGTTTTGATCCTAAAATTTATTGGCAATGCACCTTTTTTATGTGATACCTATCTCTTGTCATCCTTCCTTAAAGGAAGGATGTCACTCCTACACCTACTGAATAATCCAAACTTATATTTATATTTGGTTTGATTGATTAAAGAAAAAAGTTATCCAAGTATAACTTCCTTCTTTAGATATCGTAATTAGCATGTGGCTAGATAGTAGCTTAGTACCATTTGTTTAATAAAGAAAATAGATGAGCATTTTGCAGGGTAAATATGGTTAGTTTGTCAATTTAATCAAAACCGTGGGATTACCATTTTGCTTGTATTTGCCTATGCATTCAGTTGAAACAAATGTGTGTGCAGATGGACCAATCCTGAGTGCACAGAAAATGGACAACTATATTTTTACATATGCAGTCCTTTCATCTGGAATTGCAAGCGAATTCTTGTTGCACTAGAAACTCTCAAAAAGGCAAAAAAAGGCAGCTTTTGCCTAAATGTGGCCATAATGTTAAAATATCAACCAAATGGTCAAGAGAGGTGTTCTGGGGAGTATTAGGGTTTTCTACAACATAGTAAGACCTGGAAAGACTAATTGTTCTGTGATAGTCGAATTTTTAGAAGATGTGGGAATATAGTGACTTTGGGTTTTATTTTTGAAATTACAATATTGCCTTAAAAAAGAATTTATGTTTTAGAGCAGGCTGTAATTATCTGCATGAGGTCCGTTATCCTTACAATGGAACTAGTTTCTAATAGAAAGCGATCCAGAGCAATATTTTAAAAAATCCTTGAGAAGATAAACCACTGGGGAGGCTGACCACCTTCTTTGCATGGAGTTAGGGGATACCAAAGAGAAAAATATGAGCATTCAATTTCAGGGGATATGTATTTTTCTCTCAGATGTACATGTTTTGCTCCTCCACTATCCATTTCAGCTGTCATAATTTCCGTATTAATTTTGAAATGGTATATGTTGTCAGTCTTGACATTAGAGTATCAGAGCATTTTCTAGGACAGGATTTCTAAAACCCAGAATATACTCTCAGCTCCCTTTCTATGTGTGATTCCTAATATAGAAAATACACATCTAGCCTTTATCAAGATTCAACTCTTAGTTAATACTTGCAGTTTACTAAAAAGGTGGACCCTTTTCAGAGAGAGCACGTGAATCAAGTTATGATAGTTTTATTTTCTGAAATCAAAATGCGAATTTGGCTTTTTTTTTTTTTTTTTTTTAGTGGATGGTGAACTGAAGGCAAGTCCTTTCTGTCTTTTTCTGTTTGCCTTGATTCGTTTTTAGAGCAGATTTGCATTTAGGGCCCAAGATTATTTCATTAGGTTTTTCCCTGGGAATTCGCTTTCACTGAATGTGGGGGTGATACAAAAGTGGCACATACAAGATTATAATTTGGAAAATAAATAAACACATCTTTAGGAAACAACAAGTTAATAGTGTCAGGTATATCTATAAAATAGGCTACAGCTACACCGAAAATATGTTCTAATCTGTCTTTCCTTGCATTTCTGTAGCAGTTGAAGTAATTTCTGCATGAAGTTTAGATGGAAGTTCATGATCTGCTGGCACTGAATTTAAGATGCTGAATAAAAACTATTGTTGTTTGAGATCAGTAGTATACAAATTTATCTCAAGAAAGCAGTTTGGAAAAAATGAATCAACCTGCAGCAAACACAGCTCAGGTTCATTCAATCAATGATTGCTCAGGGAGGGTTACCACTCAAAATATTTCTGTCATTGTGTCGTGGTTTTTCCTCACATCCAGCCTGAATCTCCCTTCTTTTAGTTTAAAACCATTACCCCTTGCCTTATCTCAACAGGCCCTGCTAAAAAGTCTCTCCTCATCTTTCTTATAGGCCCCTTTTAAGTACTGAAAAGCCACAGTAAGGTCTCCCCGGAGTCGTCTTTTCTCCAGGCTGAACAACGCCAACTCTCTCAGCCTTTCCTCATAGGAGAGGTGTTCCATGAAGCAGTTGTCTGTTGAGATTTGGTGCAATCTATCTATCTCCTCTCTTGGTTTCTTTGTGCTTTGTTTTGGTTTGTTTTCTTTCAGAGATTCTTCAATCTTCTGAAGCTTTGAGCAGTCACCGTCTTAAGCTCACATCAAGTCTGTAACTCCTCATTGGCCCAAAGCCTCACTCCTCTAGTCTTCCCAGCAGCCCAGTGTGTGCTAGCTGTCCGCTACAATGAAAACTTCTGCCTGGCATCCTCCTCTATTTATAGGCTGTTGACCCTAGATCAAAATTTCCAGAAAACTCTCAAATGGCCTCTGTTGAGAAGTTCTAGGCTCTGCCAGAACAAGTTGCCTTGCTGTCTTATTTCAGCTGATGTATTTTGCACTGAATTATGCAATTAAATAAAAATAATGGCCATATACTAGAACAGTTAGCTCATTAAATAGTCACTAAAAAGCCTCGATTCTCCTCCCCATCCCTCTGGGAGCGGGGAGGGAAAAAGGGGGGGGAGCGAGCGAGCGAGCGGCTGCGTGGTTCTGAGTTACCGGCTGGGCTTAAACCACGACAAAGCCCTTTCAGAATTTTTTTCCCTATGTGCAATCCTTACCTGGACGATAAATGCAAAATAAAGAAGCAGCTAAGAACAATATTTTTTTCTTTTTTTGTCCCAAATACGAAGCCACTCTATTGACTTTTTTCGGATATGCAAGTCGGTGCAGTCTTACGATAGCACAATAGAAGAACCTTGTTTAATCAATTATTGTTCAAAGACTGTTTTTTTCAGTCTGAATTCTGTGCTGGAAAAAAGGCTTAATCACAGGTACATTGCTTAGTGTTGCTGTGCAAAGTCTTGAATGACTGATTGAGCCTTGCTCTTAAACACGAAACGCTGAATGAGATGTCCCTGAAAAGAGCATGCGGGAGGGTCAGGCTAAAGCATTTTAACTTCCTTTTATGCCCCCTTCTATGCATAATGCATAAAAATTTATTTTGAATGACTTTTGGACCACTGGTCATGAGAAAAAAAAAAAAAAAATCATTTTGAAAAACGGAAATAGAGCAAGTAAATGCTATCCAGATTTTTGCCTAGAGCTTTATCTTCTGTTGCTTCTGTTTTCAATTGCATATTCTTTATATTGCATCATTTTCCAGCCCATTTTACTCTACAGATTTTTTGAAAGGATCACAATACGATTTTCTTTTTTATAGGTACATTCCAGAAGAGAACATCATGAAGGTATTTGACATCTTTTCAGATCTCTGTAAGAATGGGCATTTAAATATGACTGTGATTAAAGTAAACACGTTTTTTTTAATTGAATTGGTTTGGTTTTTTTCCAAGTTGCTGATTTTTCAATGAGCAGTGAACAAAACAGTTGAACAATGCATTATTTTCTTGCATAAGCAGTAAGAGATGGACATATGCCCAGAGTATGGACCGGAGTACGACATCACAGCCCCTTTAGTGTGGGTAAATTGCCCTCTGTTGGCAGGAAGGTCTGTGAGAGCACTCCCTACTATGCTCAAGCAAAATTATCTGTGTTTGCTTAAGCAATTTCAATAGGTGCCTTGAGTTAGCGTGGACCACACCACACTGGGGAGTGTTCACGTGAGCCACACAGCCAACAGGGTGGTAGGAAGTGTTTTCAGCCAGCAACAATCCATGCAGCCGAGAGCTGTAACATTTCATCCACCCCAGTTCAATCCACCAGCCTCCTTGGACTCCAGGCTCACACCGACACGTGCATCCTCACCATGTATACCAGCCCAGAGGAAACCATGTGGAGAGCAATGGTGTCCAAGCCCTTTCTTAGTCACAGGATGGGACACGTGCACCTGCTCCTAGGGCACTAGGTGCTAGGACAGAGGTGGTTCAGGAACTGGATTTTCTTCTGTCTGTCTGTTGAGGCTCTTTCACTTTGTGTAAATGAGTATTCACTGTGCCAGTACTTGGTAAGAGCCAGTGAGTATTGCCAAGTGCAACAGCTTTAAAAGAGAGATTGACCTTTTTGGAGGTTGCCATGCAATGTTCCAGTCTTTACCAACGGGTAGGAGAGGGTCTGACCCTGCGTTCCCATAACAGTCCTAGCCCTGGGTTCACAGAGGCTTCCACCTCTGATTCAAGACTCATTTTGGCAGAAAAGCATGGAAATGTTTAACAAGTTGAACTTCAGAAGGGGCGAAGGTGGACGAAGTGGGAGTTCCAGAAAAACTTAGGAATGAACTAGAGCTCTGCATAAAGACGCAGCAGCAGGAATACAGGAAGCTACATATAACCGTGGCAGCTCTGCTAGATGGTGAAAGGTTCTTGACTGGACGAGACCCTGAGCAATCAAATGTGACTTCAAAACTGGCCCTATTTTGAGCAGGAAGCCTCTATCAGATGACCACCAGGGTCCCCTTCCAGCCTAAGTTATTCCGTGCCTCTGTGATTCTTGGTGTATTTAGATGTTAGATCAGACACTGTTTAGATATAGGTCCATCCCAGTCAGTGTGTTGCAATTCTGCTCGTTAGGGGGTTTTTGTGTAATTATAGTGGCGAATACTGTAATAGTCATAATTGGTAGCAGTCAAAAAATCATCTAAATAGATATATTTTTGTGGAATTGAAGCAAATTGAGAAAATTATCCAAGACTTCAGTCGTTACTCTCAGTGGCATATAAAACTGAGGAAACTGCTATTACTTTTTTTGCCACACGCACCGATATTTCTTTTGGGACAATTCCAGCCAATAAGATAGTTTTTGGGGGGTGAGGGGTGGAGTGTTGCGTTACCAAGCTATCTCCTCACCCTCATTCCCCTTACCCTTCCCAAGAATTGTCTATAATCTCAGTTTCTTTCCATTTATAAGCCTGATTTTCAAAAATGTCTAATCATAGTTTTCCGGTAGAAGAAACTAGACTTGTCATAGCTGTTACAGAGGGGAAATTCATACTCTATGACTCATAAAGGAGAAGTTGATAGGGATTTTGTTTTAATTTTCTTGTATTTCATCTTGGCTTTCTTTCAACTTCTCCCTGCACTCAGTAATCTAACTTTTGAGCCTACAAACAGTTCAGCATCTGAAATTACTGGCATCACAGTGGCTTCACTAGCTAGACTACATCAGTGCTGGAGGGCACCAACCTTGATTCCTCAAGATGTTCTTTCATCTAAGAAATAAAATTGTTCTGGAGAATACATGCCCTCTGTCTAGGGGCTACTTCTCTGAGAAAGGTAAATAGAAACCTTAAAGTTTCAGTTGCAGAATTCATAGAATCATAGAACCACAGAACAGTAAGGGCTGGAAAGGACCTTAAGATCATCTAGTTCCAACCCCCCTGCCATGGGCAGGGACTCCTTGCCCTAAACCACATGGTCCAAGGCTCTGTCCAACCTGGCCTTGAACACCGCCAGGGATGGAGCATCCACAACCTCCCTGGGCAGCCCATTCCAGTGCTTCACCACCCTCACTGTAAAGAACTTCTTCCTTATATCTAATCTAAACTTCCCCTGTTTACGTTTGAAGCCATTACCCCTTGTCCTACCACTACAGTCCCTAAGGAAGAGTCCCTCCCCAGCATCCTTATAGACCCCCTTCAGATACTGGAAGGCTCCTATGAGGTCTCCACGCAGCCTTCTCTTCTCCGGGCTGAACAGCCCCAACTCTCTCAGCCTGTCTTCATACGGGAGGTGCTCCAGCCCTCTTATCATCCTCGTGGCCCTCCTCTGGACTCGCTCCAACAGCTCCATGTCCTTTTTATGTTGGGGACACCAGAACTGTACGCAGTACTCCAAGTGAGGTCTCACAAGAGCAGAGTAGAGGGGCAGGATCACCTCCTTGGACCTGCTGGTCACGCTTCTTTTGATGCAGCCCAGGATACGGTTGGCTTTCTGGGCTGTGAGGGCACACTGCCGACTCATGTTAAACTTCTGGTCAACCAACACCCCCAAGTCCTTCTCTGCAGGGCTGCTCTGAATCTCTTCTCCGCCCACCCTGAAGCAGTGCCTGGGATTGCCCCGACCCAGGTGTAGGACCTTGCACTTGGCTTGGTTGAACCTCATAAGGTTGGCATCGGCCCACCTCACAAGCGTGTCAAGGTCCCTCTGGATGGCATCCCTTCCCTCCAGCGTATCAACCGAACCACACAGCTTGGTGTCGTCGGCAAACCTCCTGAGGGCGCACCCCGTCCCAGTGTCCATGTCGCCGACAAAGATGTTGAACAGGACCGGTCCCAACACCGATCCCTGAGGGACACCACTCGTTACAGGTTTCCAACTGGACATCAAGCCATTTGCCACAACTCTTTGCGTAATTGGGTAGTAAAGAAATGTACTTTGTTCAAAGGAGTTTTGGGGCCAGATGTCTTAGTTCCTGTAATTAGATGATGCAGCTCTGCTGACAAATATAATAAGATTGACAGGCACATATCTTCTACCTGGACTTGTGCAAAGCATTCGACACTGTCCCGCACAACATCCTTGTCTCTAAACTGGAGAGACATCAATTTGATGGATGGACCACTCAGTGGATAAAGAATTGGCTGGATGGCTGCATGCAGAGAGTTGTGGTCAACGGCTCAATGTCCAAGTGGAGACGGGCAACGAGTGGTGCCCCGCAGGAGTCAGTGCTGGGACAGGCCCTGTTCAACATCTTTGTCGGCGACATGGACAGTGGGATTGAGTGCGCCCTCAGGAGGTTTGCCGACGACACCAAGCTGTGTGGTTCGGTCGATATGCTGGAGGGAAGGGATGCCATCCAGAGGGACCTCGACACGCTTGTGAGGTGGGCCGATGCCAACCTTATGAGGTTCAACCAAGCCAAGTGTAAGGTCCTACACCTGGGTCGGGGCAATCCCAGGCGCTGCTACAGGTTGGGCAGAGAAGAGATTCAGAGCAGCCCTGCGGAGAAGGACTTGGGGGTGTTGGTTGACGAGAAGCTTAACATGAGCCGGCAGTGTGCACTTGCAGCCCAGAAAGCCAACCGTATCCTGGGCTGCATCAAAAGAAGCGTGACCAGCAGGTCGAAGGAGGTGATCCTGCCCCTCTATTCTGCTCTCATGAGACCCCACTTGGAGTACTGTGTTGTGGTTTAAGCCCAGCCGGTAACTCAAAACCATGCAGCCACTCGCTCACTGCCCTGCTCTTCTTCCCCCCCCCTCCAATAGGGATGGGGAGGAGAATTGAAAGAATGTAACGCCCATGGGTTGAGATAAGAACAGTCCAGTAACTAAGGTGTAATACAAAACCACTACTGCTACCACCAATAATGATCTGGGAAACAACAAGGGGACAGAATATAAACCTAAAAGGGGAAAAGGAAAAGAAAACAATAAACACAGGTGATGCACAATACAATTGCTCACCACCTGCTGACTGATACCCAGCTCGACCCGAGCAGTGATCTGGGCCTTGCGGGTAACTCCCCCCATTTTGTATACCGGTCGTGATGTGCTGTGGTATGGAATACCCCTTTGGCTAGTTTGGGTCATGTGTCCTGTCTCTGTTCCTCCCGACTTCTTGTGCCCCTCCTCACTGGCAGAGCATGAGAGACTGAAAACTCCTTGACTGGGGTAAGCATTGCTTAGCAACACCTAAAAACATTGGTGTGTTATCAGCATTCTTCTCAGACTGTAGTTGAAAACACAGCACTGCACTAGCTACTAGGAAGGAGAGAAATAACTGTTACAGATGAACCCAGGACAGTATCCACCCCTTATTCGATACCATTCATGTTATGCTCAGATTCCACATTTTTCAATATACCGTCACTTATTGACTCATATGTTTACACACACACGAAGAGACAGATCTCAGTCCTTAGTCCATGGACCATCCCTATCAAGTTTGCTGAAGTCATTCAGTCCATGATTGAATTGCCGAGGTGAGTATCTCCAGAGAGGACGCCTTTAACACCGGAGGCGGGGGGAAGCACAGTGTCCCGGAGCCTCAGTTCGGAGCGGCAAGAGCGACCGAGGGAGCCTCAAGTCCTCGACAGGACTTGCCCAGGAGCCGGCAGCTCAGCTGACGCGAGCAGCTGACTCACAGGGGGCGGCGCCAGGAGTGACAGCACCAGCCCTCAGTGGGGAAAAACCCATCCCAGGGAGCGCGAGCGACCAGGGCATGGCACGTCAGTCAGGGCGTGGCACGGCAGTTCGCGCGGCAAGCGAGCGGGATGGTGAGCGCTCGCCTCAGGACCAGGGCCCGCTGTGGGAGCTCTGCCCCGGCGGTGGCCAGCGTAGGCACCCAGACAGAGCCGATGAGAGAGGAGGCTGCGGTGCAGACCTCGGAGTGTAGAGAGTGCCTCGACTGGTCTCTTGAGGCGAGGGTGCACAATGGGCAGGGCTGCACTCGGTGCGCCCTAGTGGAGGTCCTCCTGCAGCAGGTGGCTGAGCTGCGGGAGGCTGTTGGAGAGCTAAAAGATGCCAGGGAAGCTGAGAGGAAGCTGGGCTGCTTGCTCCAGGCCCAAACTGCGCAGGGGCCGCAAACGTCCGGCATTGCTCATATAGGAAAGAAGGAGGGCAGCAACCCAGGAAGCTGGGAATTAGTTACGAGAAAAACAAAAAAAGGAGGAAGAGGACAATTAACGACAAGGGACTTCCTCCTAAATCTGATGTCCTCCTTGGGGATTTCAACCATCCTGACATTTGTTGGAGGGACGGTACAGCCTGGCAGAAGCAATCCAGGAGGTTCCTTGATTGTGTGGAAGACAACTTCCTCTTTCAAGCAATAGAGGATCCGACGAGGAGAGATGCCATGCTGGACCCTGTGCTCACCAACAGGGAGGGGCTGGTTGGAAATGTGACGCTCCAGGGCAGCCTTGGCTGTAGTGATCATGAGATGGTGGAGTTTGAGGGGACAGTGAGAAGAGCATGCAGCAAGCTCACTGCCCTGGACTTCAAGAAAGCAGACTTTGGCCTCTTCAGGAACCTCCTTAGTAAGGTTTCATGGGATACAGTCCTAGAGGGCAGGGGAGCCCAAGACTGCTGGTCGATATTCAAGGATCACCTGCTACGTGCTCAGGAGTGTTGCACCCCAATTGGAAGAAAGTGCAGCAGGAGGGCCAGGAGACCTCCATGGATGGACAAGGAGCTGCTGAGGAAACTTAGAGGGAAAAAAGAAGCTTATAGAAGGTGGAAGCGAGGACAGGCAGCCTGGGAAGAATATAGGAGCATTGCCCGGGAAGCTAGGGTCCGGGTTAGGAAAGCTAAGGCCCAGCTAGAATTAAGATTGGCAAGGGATGTAAAAAGATAACAGGAAAGGATTCTATAGATACGTAGCAAATAAAAGACAGACTAGGGACAACGTGGGCCCTCTCCGGAAGCTATCAGGAGAACTGGCTACCCTGGATTTGGAGAAGGCTGAGGTTTTTAATGACTTCTTTGCCTCAGTCTTCACCAGCAAATGCTCTGACCACACCCCCCAAATCTTGGAAAGCAAATGCAGGGACTGTGAAAATGAAGACCTTAGGCCCACTGTAGGAGAGGATCAGATTCGAGACCATCTTGAGAACCTGAACGTGCACAAGTCCACGGGACCTCATGAAATCCATCCATGGGTCCTGAAGGAGCTGGCGAATGAAGTTGCTAAGCTGCTGTCCATCATATTTGAAAAATCCTGGCAGTCTGGTGAAGTTCCCGATGACTGGAAGAAGGGTAATTGTCGTGGTTTAAGCCCAGCCGGTAACTCAGAACCACACAGCCGCTCGCTCACTCCCCCCATTCTTCCTCCCCCTGCTCCCGGAGGGATGGGGAGGAGAATCGGAAGAATGTAACTCCCACGGGTTGAGATAAGAGCAGTCCCGCAACTAAGGTATAATACAAAACCACTACTGCTACCACCAGTGATAATAATGATTAGTGAAATAACAAGGGGAGAGGATACAATTGCTCACCACCCGCCGACCGATACCCAGCCCGACCCGAGCAGTGATCTGGGCCTTCCGGGTAACCCCCCCCGGTTTATATACTGGGCATGACGTGCTGTGGTATGGAATACCCCTTTGGCTAGTTTGGGTCAGGTGTCCTGTCTCTGCTTCCTCCCGGCTTCCCCTCCTCCCTGGCAAAGCATGAGACTGAGAAAGTCCTTGGTCGGAATAAACACTACTTAGCAACAACTAAAAACATCAGTGTTATCAGCGTTGTTCCCAGGCTGAAAGTTAAAAAACACAGCACTGCACCAGCTACTAAGAAGGAGAAAAATGACTGCTATAGCTGAACCCAGGACAGTAATATAACCCCCATTTTCAAGAAGGGGAAGGTGGAAGACCCGGGAAACTACAGACCAGTCAGCCTCACCTCTGTGCCTGGAAAAATCTTGGAACATTTTCTCCTGGAAAACATGCTAAGGCACATGAAAAACAAAGAGGTGGTTGGTGACAGCCAACATGGCTTCACTAAGGGGAAATCCTGCCTGACCAATCTGGTGGCCTTCTATGATGGAGCCACGGAACTGATGGACAGGGGCAGAGCAGTTGACGTCATCTACCTGGACTTGTGCAAAGCATTTGACACTGTCCCGCATGACATCCTTGTCTCTAAATTGGAGAGACATCAGTTTGATAGATGGACCACTCGGTGGATAAAGAACTGGCTCGATGGCCGCACACAAAGAGTTGTGGCAAATGGCTCGATGTCCAGTTGGAAACCTGTAATGAGTGGTGTCCCTCAGGGATCGGTGTTGGGACCGGTCCTGTTCAACATCTTTGTCGGCGACATGGACACTGGGACGGGGTGCGCCCTCAGGAGGTTTGCTGACGACACCAAGCTGTGTGGTTCGGTTGATACGCTGGAGGGAAGGGATGCCATCCAGAGGGACCTTGACACGCTTGTGAGGTGGGCCGATGCCAACCTTATGAGGTTCAACCAAGCCAAGTGTAAGGTCCTACACCTGGGTCAGGGCAATCCCAGGCACTGCTACAGGTTGGGCAGAGAAGAGATTCAGAGCAGCCCTGCAGAGAAGGACTTGGGGGTGTTGGTTGACCAGAAGTTTAACATGAGTCGGCAGTGTGCCCTCACAGCCCAGAAAGCCAACCGTATCCTGGGCTGCATCAAAAGAAGAGTGACCAGCAGGTCAAAGGAGGTGATCCTGCCCCTCTACTCTGCTCTTGTGAGACCTCACTTGGAGTACTGCATACAGTTCTGGTGTCCCCAACATAAAAAGGACATGGAGCTGTTGGAGCGAGTCCAGAGGAGGGCCACGAGGATGATAAGAGGGCTGGAGCACCTCCCGTATGAAGACAGGCTGAGAGAGTTGGGGCTGTTCAGCCCGGAGAAGAGAAGGCTGCGTGGAGACCTCATAGGAGCCTTCCAGTATCTGAAGGGGGTCTATAAGGATGCTGGGGAGGGACTCTTCCTTAGGGACTGTAATGGTAGGACAAGGGGTAATGGCTTCAAACTTAAACAGGGGAAGTTTAGATTAGATATAAGGAAGAAGTTCTTTACAGTGAGGGTGGTGAAGCACTGGAATGGGCTGCCCAGGGAGGTTGTGGATGCTCCATCCCTGGCGGTGTTCAAGGCCAGGTTGGACAGAGCCTTGGACCACGTGGTTTAGGGCAAGGAGTCCCTGCCCATGGCAGGGGGGTTGGAACTAGATGATCTTAAGGTCCTTTCCAGCCCTTACTGTTCTGTGATTCTATGATTCTATAATTCTATGATGTCAGATTCCATCTTTTGAAAGAGTCTTTCAGGGCAGGAGATATGGTGAGTAGTGTTGGATTGTTGCCTGCTGACGCCACCACTAAACTGCTCGTCTGGTCACTGCTGAAATTGTTTGGCCCCATCAAAGTTCAATCTTATTGGGATGGAGATTGGAGGGAAGTCAGGGTCTGTCGATGGTTACCTGAGGACATTTCTGGGAGACTCCCACTGCTGCTGCCAGATTTTTCCCATTACTTTATTCTCTGTTGACGATCACGTCAGCAAATATATTCTTTTCAAAGAGCAGAGTAGCAGAAATGGGCATTTAGCTGATGAGTTATAGAAGTGTTATATAGCAGGCAACAGCATACAATTGAGTTCATTGGCTGTTTTCCCCCAAAATTAAATCCCCTTGAGGTACACATCGGACTTCCCCATCTTCCCCTATTACCCACCAAGAATATCCAGGTCCCTGAGCGAAAGCAACCCCACAAGTGGGTTTTCCTTTACCTGAAGCAGGAATAACTCAGACTGTCTTCCCCAGCAAATTCTTTATGTGCACCACAGGAACTTTATCCCCCTCTACAGTACGTAAAAGTTCTGATTGGGCTGGGCCAGCCCTGTTGGCAGATCCCCTGGTGTTGACCAACCAGGTGGCTTTTGGTAAATGTGTATCCCAGTGTTTGAAAGTCCCACCACCCATTGCTCTCAATGTAGTTTCTAACAGCATATTGTACCATTCAATTTTCCCAGAGGCTGGTGCATGGTAGGGGATGTGATATACCCACTCAGTGCCATGCTCTTTGGCCCAAGTGTCTATAAGTTTGTTCCGGAAATGAGTCCCATTGTCTGACTCAATTCTCTCTGGGGTGCCGTGTCGCCACAAGACTTGTTTCTCAAGGCCCAGGATAGTGTTCCGGGCAGTGGCGTGTGGCATAGCATATGTTTCCAGCCATCCCATGGTTGCTTCCACCATGGTAAGCCTTGGCGGGTCAGTGGGAGTGTAATATAGTCAATCTGCCAGGCTTCCCCATACTTGTGCTTCAGCCATCGTCCTCCATACCAGAGAGGCTTTAACCGCTTGGCTTGCTTAATTGCAGCACATGTTTCACATTAATGAATAACCTGGGCAATAGTGTCCATCGTTAAGTCCACCCCTCAGTCACGAGCCCATCTATATGTTGCATCACTGCCTTGATGGCCTGAGGTGTCAAGGGCCCACCAGGCTAAAAATAATTCACCCTTATGTTGCCAATCTAAATCTATCTGAGCCACATCAATCTTAGCAGCTTTATCCACTTGCTGGTTGTTCTGGTGTTCCTCAGTGGCCTGACTCTGAGCATCTACGTGGCGTACCTTCACCCCCAGGTTCTGCACCCGGGCAGCAATATCTTGCCACAATTGATTTTGCCAATGCATTTTTCTCATTCCCTTTGGCAGCAGAGTGCAGACCGCAATTCGCTTTTACTTGGAGGGGTGTCCAGTGCACTTGGAATTGACTGCCCCAGGGGTGGAAACAGCCCTAACATCTGCCATGGACTGATCCAGACTGCACTGGAACAGGGGCAAGCTCCAGAACACCTGCAATACATTGATGACATTATCGTGTGAGGCGATACAGTGGAAGAAGTTTTTGAGAAAGGGAGGAAGATAATCCAAATCCTGCTGAAAGCTGGTTTTGCTGTAAAACAGAGTAAGGTCAAGGGACCTGCACAGGAGATTCAATTTTTGGGAATAAAATGGGAAGATGGACGTCGCCAGATCCCCACAGATGTGATCAACACGATAACAGCAATGTCTCCACCAACTAATAAGAAAGAAACACAAGCTTTCTTAGGTGTTGTGGGGTTCTGGAGAATGCACATCCCAAATTGCAGTCTGATTGTAAGCCCTCTCTATCACGTGACCCGGAAGAAGAATGATTTCAAATGGGGCCCTGAGCAACAACAAGCCTTTCAACAAATGAAACGAGAGAGAGTTCATGCAGTAAGTGGCCCTTGGACTAGTCCGGACCAGGCAAGATGTGAAAAATGTGCTTTACACTGCAGCTGGGGAGAATGGTCCTACCTGGTGCCTCTGGCAGAAAGCTCCAGGGGAGAATCGAGGTCAACCCCTGGGCTTTTGGAGTAGGAGATACAGAGGATCCGAGGCCGGCTATACTCCACCTGAAAAAGAGATACTGGCAGCCTATGAAGGGGTTTGAGCTGCTTTAGAAGTGATTGGCACTGAAGCACAGCTCCTCCTGGCAGCTCTGTGGCTCGGCTAATACGCTGGAGGGAAGGGATGACATCCAGAGAGACCTTGACACGTTTGAGAAGTGGGCCAATGCCAACCTCATGAAGTTCAACAACGCAAAGCACAAGGTCCTACACCTGGGTTGGGGCAATCCCAGGTACAGCTACAGCTTGGGCAGAGAAGTGATTCAGAGTAGCCCTGCAGTGAAGGACTTGGGGATGTTGGTTGATGAGAAACTGAACATGAGCCGGCAGTGTGCGCTTGCAGCCCAGAAAGCCAACTGTGTCCTGGGCTGCTTCAAAAGAAGCGTGACCAGCAGGTCGAAGGAGGTGATCCTGCCCCTCTATTCTGCTCTCATGAGACCCCACTTGGAGTACCATGTACAGTTCTGGTGTCCTCAACATAAGAAGGTCATGGAGCTGTTGGAGCAAGTCCAGAGGCGGGCCATGAGGATGATAGGGGGATCAAGCAGCTCCTGTATGAAGACAGGCTGAGAGAGTTGGGGCTATTCAGCCTGGAGAAGAGAAGGCTGCGTGGTGACCTCATAGGAGCCTTCCAGTATCTGAAGGGGGTCTATAAGGATGCTGGGGAGGGACTCTTCCTTAGGGACTGTAGTGATAGGACAAGGATAACGAGTTCAAACAGGGGAAGGTTAGGTGAGATATAAGGAAGTAGTTCTTTACTGTGAGGGTGGTGAGGCACTGGAACAGGTTGTCCAAGGAAGTTGTGAATGCTCCATCCCTGGCAGTGTTCAAGGCCAGGCTGGTCAGAGCCTTGGGCAACATGGTCTAGTATGAGGTGTCCCTGCCCATGGCAGAGGGGTTGGAAGTAGATAATCTTATGATCCTTTCCAAACCTAACTCTTACATGATTCTGTGATTCTGGAAAAATGAGTTACTGTATTTTTAGCATTTTTAACAGTTTGGTACTAAAGAAAAATATTTTAGTGCAGACATCCACACGAGGATGTGCTTGATGCCTGCTAATAAAAGAGGAACTGTAGAAATCCAAATTGTGCCTTTAGCTCTTGGTTTTGTGACTGAGAGATGAGATCCCAAAGTACAGGAAGTAAGAAGTTGGTGGCTGTACGCTGGTGGCTGCGTGTCTGCTATTACATTGTTGATGCTGAGTCAGAAATTGAGGCTGTGAAATGTTAATTGGCTTGCTAGGAAATAGATGAGCATTGTGGCTTAGTTGTTGAGATAGTGCAACATTGCAAAGTGTCAGATGGAGTGGTTAGACGGACAGATCTGTGTTTAATCATCTAGGCATTACTGTTTCTGAAATGGTAATTCAGCTTATTTCATAAAATTTTCAATAATTAGTAAATTGTAATTAATGGGGTTTTTTTTCAGCCTGCAACATACTAAATGTATTGTTTCCAAGACATTACAAGAAATATTAGAAGTCATAGCAACCATTTTATGCAAACCAATTTTTTAAGGAATTTTACACTAACTTCATAAAAACATCTTCACCATTTGATCAGCATAAGTCACCCAGAACTAAGGGTATATTTCAAATGCAACTATTTATGCAAAGAAGTAATAGTACCTTGAATTTGTTGCAATTAATACTGTATATGTTGCTTCTACTTATTTCAACAGGTGACTGAGCTGGAGTGTGTAAGCAGTCAAGCCAATGCAGTCCACACACATAAAACAGAATTAAACCAGACAATACAGGAGTTAGAGTCTATGCTGAAGAAAAAAGAAGAGGTATTTGCTAACATTTATTCTTGGCTTTTCTGTTACGTCATTTCTAAAGTCTTTCAATATTAAATTTGTGATGTCTGGTAAATACTGTATTATTTCCTATAGATGTTATGAAGTAAAATCAATTTTTCAGCTTCTTTGAAATTGTTGCATTAAAAGGTAAAACAATTTGGCAGAAAATAAACCCCCTTGCATTCCAGCTGGTCCTCATATATTAGAGGGGTTGGGTGTGACTAGGCTTAGATTCTGAATGATGCCCAATTTACCACTATCAGTCCGGTTGCATTCAATATATATTGAATAATCACTATTCCGGATGCACTAATAGTGCACTGCACCTTCAGTCTAATCATGCTCATGAACTAGCACAGCCACACTGAAGGATCTGGTCGCATTCAATGAGAGATTTACGATTAGCTACTTAAACAGTGCAGTTTATTAAAGCAACAGGTACAGGTTCTTATGGCTTGCCGGTGATAAACACACTGTCTGCAAAAGCATGTGCAAATAATAAGGTATACAAACGTGTGACAAAGTTATGACTAATACAGCCTGGCTTTAAAGCATAAAAGTAAAAAGTAACTCTATATAGAGATTTCTAATTTTCCCGGGGAAGCACTGGATACAGTGCAAGTCTTACCCAAAGGCGTCCCTATGGGGGGGAAGAAAGGTCCAGCCTGTCGACCAGTCCCAGGAGTCAAGGGTAATCTGCTGATGGAATCTTCCTTGACTCATCGACAATGATGTCTTCCCTAACACCCCCCACTTTTTGGGCCATTTTTATACTATTTTTCACTTTCAAGGTGGAGCTTGAGCGACTCTAGTCATACATACCTTTATTGCTATTAGTGTAAAATTCTCTCGCTTCGCTTTTAAAGGTATATACCACAAGAAATTCAAAGAGCATGCTCAAAGAGGGGTGGTCTCACTTTGGAGGTGGGTAGCATTGGAGATGAAGGTGTGTTTTCATATTAAAATGCATTATAATGAAGCAAAGTTCACACAAAGCACAGCATTTTGTCAAAAGATGACAGACTGTTGGCTCAGGGTAGCAAGTATGCAGCTTATCAGTTTTAAGTACCACCTAGTTCCCATCTCTGCTGGTGTTGGGACAGAGCTTGGCCGCAGAATCTCCACTCTGCTCCATCCTCCGTCAAGCAATGTTGCCACGGGAACCGCTGTGGAGTGAATTCCTGGCATACCACGTGCAGCTGCATCTTACCCTGAAAGTCCGTTTTTCCTTTATGTGTGAACAATGCTACATTTTTAAATATAAGTTTAATTTCTAAGTCATATTCAGTAATTATTCCACAGAAATGATCAATGTTTTTCTATGTCTATAATTACATCAGTCCAATATACAGCTGGGTATCTGAGCAACAAAAAAAAATATCCTTTTTTCCTGTTCGTTTTTACTGAGTATCTCTCTTGGCAAAAGTAAATCTGCATTGAGGCATATGTAGTTTCTATGGAGCAGTCATCACACTGATGTAGTCCAAATTCACTAAGAAGGGAAGTAGTCATAAGCATGCCTTCCTTTTTCTGGAGAATAGGGTATGGAGCAAGTAATAGATCCATGTTTTTTTTCAGGCCAATCTGGATTTCAGGCTATGTTAATATAGCTGACTTTTATGATCCCTAAGATCAGCCCTTTCTTTAAACGCATGACAAACCCCCAGCCATCTGTCTTGGGCTGGACCAGCAGCAGGAAAATAGAAGGAATTGGAGTAACACCTGTGCTGGCAGGGGTCCTAGAGGAAAGCAGATTTGCAGACTTTTATAGCAAAGAAAATGCTTATCTGTATTTCTGTTTATTCACAATAGAATTGCTCTTTTGGGACTGTGATTCAGGAATATTGGAAGCAGGGCTTAAACTTCACTTGCTATGATGGGCAGTAACTAACTACCAGTTTTGATATCATTGCAATGGTATGCTCAGACGAAGCAGCAGCAGCCAGCTTACCTGCAGTGAGGCCAAGCTAAGTAACATGTTGCTAACAAGGTTGTTTCTTCTCCCTTAGGAAATAGAAAGATTGAAACAAGAAACCAACAGTGCCAGAGAGCTCCAGGCACAGAGGGATTTTCTGACCCAGAAGTTAAAGGTGAGCTATAGTGCATCATCTTAATTTAGACAGAAGGGAAAAATGATCATCAAGTGATCAGTTCACATCAGCACTGAAGGTGTCAGATAAATATGTAAGTTACATGGTGTTGCAAAGTGGTGGGTTGAGATCCTCCTTGGGAATTTTTACCAAAATTTCCACCTTCTGTAAGTCATTATTTTCCTGAGGGAACAGACCCAAATTTCATTTACAAGTCCATAGAATACACTCGGGCTATCAGATGTGCTTCATCGATACATGTTCTAGGCAATTCAGGTCTCATTTTCACTGCAGTGTCTTCCCATATGTCTTGCGTGCCACTGAACTGCCAGGCTGTGTATCATAGAATCATAGAACGGTTTGGGTTGGAAAGGGACCTTAAAGATCATCTAGTCCCAACCCCCCTCCCATGGGCAGGGACACCTTCCACTAGACCAAGTTGCTCAAAGCCCCGTACAACCTGGCCTTGAATACTTCCAGGGATGGGGCATCCACAACCTCTCTGGGCAACCTGTTTCAGTGCCTCACCACCCTGGTAGTAAAGATTTTTTTTCTAATGTCTAATCTAAATCTCCCCTCTGTCACCTTAAAGCCATTCCCCCCCCCGTTTTGTCGCTACGTGCCCTTGTAAAAAGTCCCTCTCCAGATTTCTTGTAGGCCCCCTTTAGGTATTAGAAGACTGCTATAAGGTCTCCCCTGAGCCTTCTCTTCCCTAGGCTGAACAAGCCCAGCTCTCTCGGCCTGTCGTCATATTTGGATGAGTTTGTATTCAGCTTTTAAATGTGCTTTGAGAAAGTAAAGGTTAAAGTGGTTTTGTGTTGCACAGAGTTCAAAAACACACTCTGACATTTTCTTGGAATTAGAATCATTGTGATTTTATTGTTTTTCTCCTGGGCTGTTTCTCTACTGTGTGTAAAGCCAGATACCTCAGCCTACTGGAAGCAGTATGCCCTCAGTATACCCTCACTTGCTATGTCTGAGCTCCTGTCCTTCTGTCGCTGGGCTGACCAGTCAGCACAGACACAGCTCCCTTGTGAAACCTGTCTTCTGAATGAGGCTGACCCAAAGCTCAGTTATGTCTAATCTCTGAGTTCAGACTTCAGAGTTTTGGTAGGACTAGAAACTCAGGTATTAAGTAGTTCCAAATCCAAAGTGCTGAAAGGTGACCCTTGCTGTTCTGCAGCTTGACCTAAATCACGCTGAAAACAACCCCTGTCAGACTATCCACAGCTTTAAACTTGTTAAGCAGATATTCTTTGAAATGCATTACATGAATTGGAACTTCCTCGAATCTCATTTTAACTACAGGATAAACCACATAAGAACAAAATGAGCTTATTAATTTTTTCCTATTCTTAAGTCAAATTACTTGGAAAAAGTATGTTATTACAGTGTTTCTTTAAAGACTGTTTTGAATACACCTGAGCTTGACTATTCCACTATTCAAAAAATTGCTGCTGTCTTTAGACTAAGCACAGGAGTTTTCAGCTGAAAAGGAACTTATCTGAGAGACTCAAAAGGAAGATTATAATGAAAGTTGTAAATCGTTCTAGCAGTAGCATATGCAATAATTTTAGTGTAAGATCTACATGAAATGTAATAATGAGCCAAGAACTAGCTATCCTTAGAATTATGAAAGACTAGTAAGAGATGAAAGATGGTTTAGAATTAGAAAATGCTACGGTTTTAACAATCATGCTTTATAAAGTCAGTAACTTCCTTTTGGTATATTTATATCTGTGACATTGGCGAAATGGTGTTTTCTTCTATAGCTCCAGACTAACCATCTCACATCTGTTCACTTAGTTGACTCATCATCTGTTTTCAGGATGATTGCCTCCAGGGTGTGCATCTGTTTGTCTTGCTCTTTTTTCTTCTGCTTTTTTTTTTCCCTCTTGTGTTTGCAAATGGATTCTGCAACTCTAAAATATTTTGGAATATAGCCTGTATAAAAAACTATGCAAAGAAATTATTATTTCAAGGTATATTACATTTCTGACACACTCATATCAGGGCATCATTGGTAATTTCCAGTGAAGAGCAGTATGTTATCACTGTGAAAGGTAAGTATCAGGGCACTTGTTACTTAATAATTTCTTCAGCAATATAGAGGAGTCATGATCAGTGTGACTCTCATAGTAAGTCAGGATAGCTTTATTACTGTGGCTGATTCCTAAATATAGCTGTTGCGTATGGTTTGAATATTTTATTCATATATTTGCACTGAATTCATCAAAAGATTATTACAGAACAAAAAACAAATATAACTTATTAATAATTTCTTTTCTAGAACAATGACAAATTATTGACCCCACTGTAAGAAGTCTGAAAAAAGAAAAAGAAAAAAAAAAAACAGTGTAAAATAAACCTTGTAAAGTGCCTGAATGTATCAGAAGAGCTAGTTTATTGTTAGATGAGATTAATTGCAAATAAAATTAAATGACACAAGTAGGGGAATATAGTATATCACATGGACGCTTCTCCATTTCTTCCCATCAAGAAGCAACAGCTTTGAGGTACACTGACTTGTAATAGGAAACTGCATATGAGCTGGACATGAACTTCTAATGCAATACTATTGCAAAAATCAGTAATACTAATCTAGGGTAAATATGTATAAGGATCAAATGTAAAATTTGAGAAGTGTTTTCCAAAAATTAAAGGCAACAACTCATGGCATATTTCAGTTAGTTCTCCTTCCCAGTCATTAAATATGTTAAACACAGGTTAGGGAAAATAAAACAGAAGGAAGTATGGAAGAAAGTATATCTGAGGAAGTGTTTGGGGAAGCTAAATGTATATGGATTAGGAAAGAGATATCAAGAATGGCATATAAATAAAGTACACAAGCTGGAATTTTAAACAAACGAAGGGAACTCTTCTGGTTTGAAGACATACAGGTCAAGGACTAGCAATGGGGAGTTAAAGGGAAACACCTTATGATGAATATGAATAGAAGTTCCTACATAAAGCTTTTGGGTTTACCTGGCTGCTCCCACCTAACAGCTCACAGCGGAATAATTCCTCAGTTTAAGGGCATCTGAGGAGGGCCTGACAGATACAGGCCAATGGGCTGCTCTTCAGGTCCAGATGCCATGAAATAAAACCATATACATATCCATGGATTTGTTCCAAAGTGATCCCTTTCATCACTGTTTGCCTACTTACAAAAATTAATTATCTCTGGTGTAAGAGCAGTGGCAAGGAGACTTCCTAGAGCACACACATTTGGTGAGTTGAAGAGGAGCAGTGAAAGAAGAAACAGGAAGCGTGAACAAATGAGGAAAAACAATTGGTTTTGTGTGAGTTAAAGGACTGCGTCATTGCTGCAGAGCTGAGAGGACCCTGAATTTCTCTTTTCTTCCTGTACTGCAGTCACTCAGCCTCAGAGGGTCTTGAACCCATGCAGTCATTACACTGAGTAGTACTTGTCAATACTACTTGGAGGGCAGGAGTAGAGTCAGTGAAGGAGAGTCTACAGAGTGTATGGACATGGTTATGATCAGTTAGCTTGTTCATTTATAGCAACGATGGGGTAGTTAATCCTTACATAAGCATGTATGCATTTTATTTTATATTGTTTCTACAAATACTCTTTTTAGTTAGCTTTCTTTAATGCTTTGGCAATTAGAATAGAATCATAGAATCATAGAATAGTTAGGGTTGGAAAGGACCTTAAGATCATCTAGTTCCAACCCCCCTGCCATGGGCAGGGACACCTCACACTAAACCATGTCACCCAAGACTCCATCCAACCTGGCCTTGAACACCGCCAGGGATGGAGAATTCACAACTTCCTTGGGCAACCCATTCCAGTGCCTCACTACCCTCACTGTAAAGAACTTCTTCCTTATATCTAATCTAAACTTCCCCTGTTTAAGTTTGAAGCCATTACCCCTTGTCCTACCATTACAGTCCCTAAGGAAGAGTCCCTCCCCAGCATCCTTATAGACCCCCTTCAGATACTGGAAGGCTCCTATGAGGTCTCCACGCAGCCTTCTCTTCTCCAGGCTGAACAGCCCCAACTCTCTCAGCCTGTCTTCATACGGGAGGTGCTCCAGCCCTCTTATCATCCTCGTGGCCCTCCTCTGGACTTGCTCTAACAGCTCCATGTCCTTTTTATGTTGAGGACACCAGAACTGTGCACAGTACTCCAAGTGGGGTCTCACGAGAGCAGAATAGAGGGGCAGGATCACCTTCTTCGACCTGCTGGTCACACTTTTGATGCAGGTTGGCTTTCCGGGCTGCAAGTGCACACTGCCGGCTCATGTTCAGTTTCTCATCAACCAACACCCCCAAGTCCTTTTCTGCAGGGCTGCTCTGAATCTCTTCTCTGCCCACCCTGTAGCAGTGCCTGGGATTGCCCCGACCCAGGTGTAGGACCTTGCACTTCGCATTGCTGAACTTCATAAGGTTGGCATCGGCCCACCTCACAAGTGTGTCAAGGTCCCTCTGGATGGCATCCCTTCCCTCCAGTGTATCGACCGAACCACACAGCTTGGTGTCGTCGGCAAACCTCCTGAGGGCGCACTCAATCCCACTGTCCATGTCGCCGACAAAGATGTTGCACAAGATCGATCCCAACACTGATCCCTGAGGGCCACCACTCGTTACTGTTGTCCAACTGGACATTGAGCTGTTTACCACAACTCTTTGCGTGCAGCCATTGAGCCAGTTCTTTATCCACTGGGTGGTCCATCCATCAAATTGATGTCTCTCTAATTTAGAGACAAGGATGTCATGCAGGACAGTGTCGAACACTTTGCACGAGTCCAGGTAGATGACGTCAACTGCTCTGCCCCTGTCCATCAGTTCCGTAGCCCCATCACAGAAGGCCACCAAATTGGTCAGACAGGAATACATATTATTCAGTGTTAAACAGATTAAACCAATTCTTCTCTTGGTCCTGGCAGAAAGAGGTAATTCCTGCTCTCATCTGTGCTGTTCAAGACTAGTGGTCAAAACTCTGTAAATTTTAGCTTGTTCATTTACAAACAAGAAGTAAGGGAGGTATTGCAGTTCACCTTGGATGTAACCCTTGGCTGCACAAGCAACCACAGCTATGAGGAGATCAGGTCCCCAAGGCCTTGCCTTCTCCACCTGCACTGCCGCTGGGGGTCCCAGAGCTCTCCCCCCCTGCAGAGGTTGGGAGCTGACACTGAGCTCTGGCCACATCATCCCATCCCTCCTCTGGCCAGGGGTGCAGCAGCTGATCGATGCTGCCATCACACCCCTCACAGATGGAAAGGCCAGGGACTTTGACACAAAGCTGCCAATGTATACCTGCTACTCTTGACTGCCCAAATACATACACTGTATGGCTCAAGTTGTTTCTTATAGTTAGCTGAGATCTCTCCAATGTAAACATGAATGTATTCATTAGCTTTGAGGGAGACAGGAGAATTGTAACAAAACCAGTGGGAGGGCAGAAAGAAAGCTCGTGCTGGGAGGAATGACTGCTGCCAAATCACCCACCCTATGGCTCTGTTAAACTAATTGTTGTAAAAACTCAGAGCAGGCCCATTAAAGCTTTGTGATGAAAAGCCACTGTAAAGGTAAGCGGTGTTTAAAAAATGTTAATGTATTTAAATATGAATTCACTATGCACTTTTCCAGAGAATGGCTGCACAGGGTGTATGGTGTACTAAATACACTGTCCCTGTGCTAGCCAGATCTGTGAAGGGTCCCAGCAGGCAGCTCCCCTCCTGCTGGCTGGTGTGAGGGGGCTACTCTTCCTCATGAACAAGAGCTGAGCTTGCTCAGGGTCAGATTCCCTCAGCTATGTGTAATGTGCTGCTGCTTTGTCTTTCTACCTGCTGTATGGGAGCAGCTTGTCTGTACAGCACTGGTGGATGGTGCACTTTCTCTGCTCCCACAGCTGCACTACTGCAGAGCTTGCAGGTGGGAGCTGTGGGGCACAGTGCAATGAGACAAGACATTCAGCTTGCACTTGCTGGTTTAAATTTGTTACAATCAATTTCACCTTTACATCAGTCTTGCTAGTATATGTTTCTGTCTTAATTTGCAGGGTGAAAAGGCCTGTAATGTGGGACAGGAGTAAGGTACTACTCCTCCATCCATAAAGCAGTATTCTGAATGAGCTTCTATATGATACCACTTAATGGGGGCTGTATATTTGAGCAATTCATGTAGTCTAAATAAGGGAATGCTTGAACTTAAGTAAACCTTTGAGAAGCTGTTTTCAGTAGGTGGCATATTTCCAAATGATAGAAGTGATAACTTACCTGAATATCACATCCATTGTTCACTGACTAAATTTTATCCCTGTCCAAAAATTTCTGTCCTTCAGATGAAGGAAAAAAAAATGGAGGAAGTGATAGTACATATGCAATCCTAGTAACAATTTGGGTTCTGTTTTTGGCTTAGTGGAAACTGTCACAATCACAAATTGTTTCAAAAACCAATTGACAAAAATAGCACATGAATACCAGCAGGAATGCCAGGCTAGACTGCTTTCTGTTTGCAGACAACACATTAACCTGTTATGTATTTTCTCTGAAGGAAGTAGAAATTCGAATCAAAGACCTGGAAGGCCAGCTGTCTGATCTAGAGCAACGTCTGGAGAAAAGTCAGAATGAGCAAGAAGCTATTCGCAATAACTTGAAGACGCTTTTAGAAATTCTTGATGGAAAAATATTTGAACTAACAGAGTTACGAGATACCATGGCCAAGCTAATAGAATGCAGCTAAAGAAAATGGGATTTCAGTGCCCATCAGCTTAAAGATGCACTTCATAGGACTGTGTTGGGCTCTGCATCAAAGTTGCACAAAATTAGAAAATGCTCCTCTGAGAGGGCTCGTTTTAAATTTGAGTCATGTTTCAATGTAAAATTTAGAACTCAGCTTGTAGCTAGCTGAAGAAAAAACAACAAACAAATGTGAATTACAAATTACCTCCTTGTACATTATTGGTCATAGATAACTTGAAAGATATTAACAGTAACTGAATGTAATCCTTTTCTATCAGTGATGGATGAATTAGCAGTGTCCCAGGTCACACCCTCTTTTTGTGGTACATACAATATAGGTTATCTGCTGTTTTATTTATTTAAGATATTTAATTGCTGTGCTTTGTGCAAGAACTTAGTGATGACAGCCCTGTATTTTGTCATTCTTAATAATTTCTCAGGATATTTTCCACTGTGGAGCAGCAGTGCCATTACCAATTTATTCTTGCCAGCAGTGAGAGTTGTATCTTTAATCAAAACAAAGTTACTATAACTGCTTGTATAAAGTTCTTCCTTTTGGGATTTTTCAGTTAGTTGGTTGAGGGGGGTTGTTTGTTTATATAATATACACACACACACATTGGAAGATACCGTATTTCTTTCTGGAGCTTACTCTGGTGTTCTACAATATTGTCCAACGTAAGGTTTACTTTTTCATATGAATTCCATGTAATTACAGTGAGATACTATCTTCCACTTAACTATATTTTGAAGCCAACCAATGATAAATCCCCTGAGAATTTTAACTGTAAAATTTGACATGCATGGATAACAAGAAATAGCCAGTTGTTTGTTTTCTGGCCATGATACATATATCGACCATCTATGTTAAATTGACTGTTAACCTGTTCTGCAGGGGACTTTTTCAGAATGTCACATGAATTTCAGGTTTTGTGAATAATGGCTTATGGGAAGCATTGTTTATTACAGATTGCATTAAGGGCATAGAGCTATTGCAAGGGATTACTCGTACACTGAACTTGTCCAGCCAAGAAAGCTGTTTCTGGAAGTTTTGTTGTCATAACAAATTGAAATGGAGACATGTCTGCTCTTTTATGGGTCTTCATATTACATCTTTATTGAAACCATACCAGGCAATATTCTGAACTGTTAACTAAATGTTTAAAAAACAGAAACTTGAAATCAGTTATCCCCAGTGAGTAGGTTTAAAGGTTGTTTTGATGTAATTTTATCAGACTTTTGACAAACACACATTTACTTATATAATAGATTTATTTAAAAAAAACCCCAACAAACAGCACTCTCTGAAAGGTAAGCCAAGTGTCATGCCTCTTGCATCAAAGTATATTCTTTAAAACATATGAACAAGTGTCAGGCATCAAAGTTGAAAGATGCACTGACCTTTGTTTGCTTCCCAAATTAATTAGAACATTAAACATGAAATCTAGCCACTTATTAAATTTGTGCAACACAATTTTCTCCACTTAGTGACTGCTATTCGAAACTAGAAAAGATAAATTTGGTTTTATGTGCGTACCATATAATACACACAGGTTCCTGTTTATTTCTAAAATACATGCTTTATTTCTAAAATACTGGGGTTTTTTCTTTACCAGCAATTTATCAGGTGTCCTCTGACTAGTCAGGAAAATGGTTTAGGTCAAATGCTAAACCATCATATACTATACTTTATGTAATGTACACAATGCTTAAGTTATCTCCATATTTTTAGGGTATTTTCTCAACTACTTTATTTATTAAAGGGGTGGGAGGAGCTTGGTTCAGCATGCTACTGGTTGAAAACTTTGTGGTGAGCTACATGTTTTTCATTCGGTGGATTTTAGACATGGTGTGTATATCTTCATCAGGTCCAGATGAGCAGATACAGTTTTAATTTACCTGGGGATGTTTGAGACTGATTCTCTTGTTACTTGCACTGCTGTAAACCAGACATACCCTTGATGTGATGTCAGCAACATTCAGCATAAAATCTGTGGAAGTGCAAAGAGAATCTGTCCCATTAATGCTCAGTGGACATAATAATGATGAAGAAAGAATAAAACCACAGAAAGCTGATGATTGAATAAATGGAATAAATGTAATAAATGTAATATTACTTTTAAATATATTACTATTGACATTTTTAAAGAGATGTCATTTACACGTGGGAAAATAGTGGACAGAAATATTTCCACTTAAATTCTGTGAAAAGGTGTGGCACATGAATATTTCTATGTATACATACATGCATATGTAAATACAGAACATGAAAAAATTTAGATGTGCGCATTTTTAATATTTTCCTATTGAAATTAAATTTAAAATTGGAAATTGATATTTGAGAATTTCTTTTCTCAGTAGATATGCTTCCTTTCCTTTTTTAAAATAATACAGTTACTGAGGGCTGCACTTCTGAACTCCCAAATAGTTGTCAAACATAAATATGGGATAAGGTGGACATATGTGCACATATAAGTAAAATCATAGAATCATAGAATCATAGAATAGTAAGGGTTGGAAAGGACCTCAAGATCATCTAGTTCCAACCCCCCCTGCCATGGGCAGGGACTCCTTGCCCTAAACCATGTGGTCCAAGGCTCTGTCCAACCTGGCCTTGAACACCGCCAGGGATGGAGCATCCACAACCTCCCTGGGCAACCCATTCCAGTGCTTCACCACCCTCACTGTAAAGAACTTCTTCCTTATAGCTAATCTAAACTTCCCCTGTTTACGTTTGAAGCCATTACCCCTTGTCCTACCATTACAGTCCCTAAGGAAGAGTCCCTCCCCAGCATCCTTATAGACCCCCTTCAGATACTGGAAGGCTCCTATGAGGTCTCCACGCAGCCTTCTCTTCTCCAGGCTGAACAGCCCCAACTCTCTCAGCCTGTCTTCATATGGGAGGTGCTCCAGCCCTCTTATCATCCTCGTGGCCCTCCTCTGGACTCGCTCCAACAGCTCCATGTCCTTTTTATGTTGGGGACACCAGAACTGTACGCAGTACTCCAAGTGAGGTCTCACAAGAGCAGAGTAGAGGGGCAGGATCACCTCCTTGGACCTGCTGGTCACTCTTCTTTTGATGCAGCCCAGGATACAGTTGGCTTTCTGGGCTGCAAGTACACACTGCTGGCTCATGTTAAGCTTCTCGTCAACCAACACCCCCAAGTCCTTCTCTGCAGGGCTGCTCTGAATCTCTTCTCCGCCCACCCTGTAGCAGTGCCTGGGATTGCCCCGACCCAGGTGTAGGACCTTGCACTTGGCTTGGTTGAACCTCATAAGGTTGGCATCGGCCCACCTCACAAGCGTGTCAAGGTCCCTCTGGACGGCATCCCTTCCCTCCAGCGTATCGACCGAACCACACAACTTGGTGTCGTCGGCAAACTTGCTGAGGGCGCACTCAATCCCACTGTCCATGTCGCCGACAAAGATCCTATCACAAAGAGTATTTTTTAATGTTTATTTACAGCAGATGAACATTTAGAAAAATGCAACCTAAAGATCATACTTAGGTGGTTATACCTAATGTAGCCTCTCTTATCTTAAGGTAAAAGTTTGCCTGTTTGAAAGATTAGTTTTCCCAGAAACAGATATTATGCATTGTATCTATCAATCATCGATGAAACGATGGGAATATGGATACCAGAAAAGAGTGTTCAGTATTATAGCCTGTCATGTATAACTTGGTATTTGGCAACTATAGTCTTGTAAAAAAAAAACAAAACAAAACAAAAAAAACCAACCAACCAACCAAAAAAAAAAAAAAACCAAAAAAACCCAACCCAACAAACAAACAAACAAAAAAAATCTAACTGAAATACCTTTCAGGTGCTACTGGATTTTTGCATTATCATGTTATGTTGTGAAATCCTGACTTTGACATAAAAGATTTTTGTAAGTATATCCCCATCTGGATAGTTTTTAGAGTGTCTTGTCCATAATCCATATGCCTCAATGATCCAGAAATTGCATTTTTCTATGTGGACAAAGTAAAACATGTGAATTAATCTTTCTGTTATGGACTGGGAATTCATTTCCCTGGCTTAATAAATCCAGGAAAGAGGAGAACAAAATGAACTTGTAACGCAGAAATGCTGTTATAAGGTCTTTATATATTTAAGAAAATACATTTTCAGGTATAATAAAGGGCTGAACCAGATGTAACACAAATAAGTATCATTTAATGATATCAGAGGCATTCCCAGGATAATCCCTTTAAAGAAAATCCTACAAGAATGAACAATGTGTCAATTAAAGATTAATATTTTGAGATGCATCTTATCAGTTGTCAGTTGCGGAAGGTTTCCAATTTCTGATCAGTTTTTCTGCAAGTTAAGGACTAACTGCATGTTTATCTTCAATAAGGAGCTAAACCTCAATTTGTTTTATCATCTTTTATATTCTGTACTGAAGTGGCTACTGAACGGTGCTCTCTGAACACCGCATTCATTAGAGGGTTCATTTCAAAGGCAAAAATCAAACCCTTTTACAGAAATACCACATGGAAAGAAGAATGGAAAACTGTTGCAGACCTTAACTCTCTGCAGAACTGTGGATGTCAATAAAAGCCCTTAATTTAGTTGATTATGGAAATCTTGGATCTTGAAGCCAAATATAAGTCTGATTAGAGATTAGGTCTGAATGTCAAAAGACAATTAAAAAAAACCCAACACAACCAACCATCAAAGAGCTCCATCCAAATGCATGTAGTTTGGTCTCGGTAACTGGGCATGCCAGTTAAGTGCACAGCTATACATTGATTTTTTTCAGGGAATAGACCTGACTCTGCAAAGCAATATTCAAATTGTCTTGTTTACATTTTCTTAATAATGCTGCATGTGTGCACTACCTCTGAATAGTGTTAAGCAGAGAACATGACAGAATAACAGGGTTTTGGTGTTTTGTTTTGTTTTTAATAATGTCTATTTCTGCTTAGTAGCATTAGTTCCTTGTTATACTCCAGACAAGTAGGATTAATTTTCCCCATGATGTTAAATGCTTAGGAATGATGAATGGAGTTTTGTGTTAGATTCTGGAGTGAGTTCAGTTCATCTCCACTGTTCTGGACATGCAACATAGCTGGAAAACAGGTGCAACTTGTTTTATCAAAAGACCTGCAATACCTCTAGATAGTATGGGTTCTCACACCATATGACATCACGTAGCTTGCCTGCCACAACCTCTCAGTGACTTGTAGTGGCCAGTACTGCCTCTGCGCTGTTGGCAGCTCATCCTAGGACCAAAGAAACACAAGCCTAATTTATACCAACTTACTTTCTCATTGCACAAGCAAAGATCAGTGGCAACAATACATGTGGCATTTTCTGTCATTTTGAAATGCAGGCAATAAGAAGGAATAGTAATCATCAAAGATGGTTTAGGTTTTGGGGAGAAAATATAGGGTTGTCAAAAAGATTGTCTTACATGGACCTTCATAAACACCACCAGCATCTAGGTGCTAAGGGAACAGGAAGACCCACACTGACAAGGTGGGTGTAACCTGCATGTATGGATTTCCCCATTTTAAGATAATTAATATGGTCATGCAGATACTTGCAAGCTTAAATTTTTCAGACAGGGAATAAGACCTTTGAAATTCTCTGAATTGGATTACATTTAGTGTTGTGGTTTAAGCCCAGCCAGTAACTCAGAACCACACAGCCGCTCGCTCACTCCCCCCCTTTTTCCTCCCCCTGCTCCCGGAGGGATGGGGAGGAGAATCGGAAGAATGTAACTCCCACGGGTTGAGATAAGAACAGTCCAGTAACTAAGGTATAATAAAAAACCACTACTACTACCACCAATAATAATAATAACGATAAGGGAAATAAATAACAAGGGGAGAGAATCCAATTGCTCACCACCTGCTGACTGATACCCAGCCCGACCCGAGCAGTGATCTGGGCCTTCTGGGTAACTCCTCCCACTTTATATACTGGGCATGATGTGCTGTGGTATGAAATACCCCTTTGGCTAGTTTGGGTCAGGTGTCCTGTCTCTGCTTCCTCCTGGCTTCCCCTCCTCCCTGGCAGAGCATGAGACTGAGAAAGTCCTTGATCAGAGTAAATATTATTTAGCAAGAACTAAAAAAATCAGTGTGTTATCAGCACTGTTCCCAGACTAAAGTTGAAAACACAGCACTGCACCAGCTACTAAGAAGAAGAAAAATGAGTGCTACTGCTGAAGCCAGGACATTTAGTTAAATGATGACAAGAATTTTCTCATTAAAAAAAAAAAAAAAGGGAAGCAAATTCATAGAATTAATACAGTTGGCAGGCCCTAAAGATCAGGTTGCTCAAAGCCCCATTCAACCTGGCCTTGAAAAATTCCAGGGATGGGGCATCCACAATTTCTAAAAAGTCCTTCTCCATATTTCTTGTAGGCACCCTTCACCCTTTAGGAATTGGAAGACTGTTATAAGGTCTCCCTTGAGCCTTCTCTTCCCCAGGCTGAAGACGACCAACACTCAGCCTGTCTTCATAGCAGAGGTGCTCCAGCCCTCTGAGCATCTTCATGGGCCTCCTCTGGACTCACTCAAGCAGGTCCGCATCCCTCTTCTGATAGGGGCCCAAGAGGTGGATGCAGTATTCCAGGTGGGGTCTCATGAGAACAGAGGGACCTACTGCCTCCCTCAACCTGCTGGCCAACTCCTTTTGATTCACCCAGCAAACTGTTGGCTTTCTGGGCTGCAAGCGCACACTGCCAGCTAATGTGCAGCTTTTCATCCACCAGTACCCCCAAGTCCTTCTCTGGAGGGCTGCTCTAAACCCGGTCTCTGCCCAGCCAGTATTTGTGCTTGGGATTGCCCCAACCCAGATGCGGTACCATGCACTTGGACTTGTTGAACTTTATGAGATCTGTGCTGGCTGACCTCTCAAGTTTGTCAAGGTCCCTCTGGATGGCATCCCTTCCCTCCAGTGTGTCAACCGCTCCACACAGCTTGGTGTCATCGGCAAACTTGCTGAGGGTGCACTCAATCCCACTGTTCATGTCGCCGACAAAGATGTTGAACAACGCTGGTCCTAGTACCAACCCCTGAGGAAAACCACTCGCCACTGGTCTCCACTTGGACATTGAGCTGGTAACCACAAGTCTCTGAGTGCGACCATCCAGCCAATTCCTTATCCACCAAGTGGTCCACCTGTCAAATCCATGCCTCTCCAGTTTAGAGACAAGGATGTCATGGGACAGTGTCAAATGCCTTGCACAAGTCCAGGTAGATGACATCAGTTGCTCTTCCCTTATCCACCAATGCTGTAACCCCATCATAGAAAGACGCCAAATTTGTCAGGCACGATTTGCTCTTAGTGAAGCCATGTGGGCTGTCACCAATCACCCCCTTCCTGTCCATGTGCCTTAGCATAGTTTCCAGGAATATCTGCTCCATGATCTTGCTGGGCATTGAGGTGAGACAGACTGGCCTGTAGTTCCCGGGTCTTCCTTTTTTCCTTTTTAAAAATGGGCATTATATTTCCCCTTTTCCAGTCAGAGGGAACTTCACCGGACTGCTACAACTTCTCAAATACGATAGATAATGGCTTGGCAACTACAGCCACTAGTTGACCCACGGAAGCATCTCATCAGGTCCCATGGAGTTGTGCACCTTCAGGTTCCTTAGATGATCTCAAACCTGATCTTCTCCTTCAGCAGGCAGGTCTTCATTCTCCCAGACTCCGCCTTTGCCTGCTGCAACATGGACAGTGTGGATGGAGCTCTTGCTGGTGAAGACCGAGGCAAAAAGTCATTGAGTACCTCAGCCTTCTCCATGTCCCGGGTCACCAGGTCTCCCATTTCCTTCTGGAGGGGGCCCACATTTTCCCTTGTCTTCCTTTTATCCCCAACATACCTAGAGAAGTTTTTCTTGTTGTCCTTAATGTCCTTGGCTAGGTTGAGTTCTATCAGGGCTTTAGCTTTCCTAACCTGATCCCTGGCTGCTCTGACTATTTCTATATATTCCTCCTAGGCTACTCCTCCTTGCTTCCACCCTCTGTAGGCCTCCTTTTTATGCTGGAGTTTGTCCAGGATATCCTTGTTCATCCACGTAGGCCTCCTGGCATTCTTGCCTGACTTCTTCTTTGTCAGGATGAGCCTGGAGGAGGTGATCCCTCTGTCACTTGGAGAAGGAAGTTATCATCAACACATTCCAGGAACCTCCTGGATTGCTTGCGCCCTGCTATGTTGTCCCTCCAACAGATATCAGGGTGGTTGAAGTTCCCCATGAGGACGAGGGCTTGTGAACGTGAGGCCGCACCTATCTGTCTATAGAGGTCCTCATCCTCTTGGTCTTCCTGGTTGGTGGCCTGTAGCAGACCCCCACTGTAATGCCTCCTGTCCCCAGTCTCCCTTTAATCCGGACCCATATGCTCTCCGTCATCTCCTCATCCATCCCCAGGTGGAGCTCTGCGCACTCCAGCTGGTCATTGACTTAGAGGGCGACACCCCCTCCTTGTCTCTGCAGCCTGTCTTTCCCAGAGTCTGTATCCTTCCATTCCAACACTCCAGTCATAGGAGGGGTCCCACCACACCTTGTGATGCCAGTGAGGTCATAGCCCTTCAAGCGTGCACACACCTCTAACTCCTCCTGCTTGTTCCCCATGCATTGGCATAGAGGCATTTCAATTGGTCCCCTGACAATGCTGGGTTATTGGCTGGAGTGGCTGGAAGTCCTTTGTGCTGCTCTTCAGGTGCTCCCTTGCTGACCTGTGATCCTTCTCAGGCTCTGGGCATCTCCTACTGGCACCAGCATCGGACTGGTAGAAGCAGGATGGATTGAAATTCCACTCCCCCAGCAACTTTAGTTTAAAGCCCTCTTCAACAGCTTAGCAAATCCATGACCAAAGACACATTTCCCTTTCTCTGAGAGGTGGACTCCATCAGCCCCCAGCAGACCAAGTTTCTCAAAGCAAGTCCCATGGTCTAAGTAGCCTAGCCCCTGGCTGTGACACCAGTCCTGTGATCACTTGTTGATTTGCCAGATTTGACTGACCCTTTCAAACCCATTCCCTTTGACTCCCATATGAAGACATCACCCCCTGAATGTATAAAACACTGCCCTGGGAGCATGGCGACCAGGGTGTGGTGCATCAGTTTGCACAGGAATGGAGAGCAGGAAGGGCGAGCGGGAAGGGCCCAGAAGCCTGACAAGCTTAAGAGGTAAGCTCAGCCAGTGGTCATCGAGAAGGTGCTCAAGGATGGCATCCTCTCGACAGAAAGCAAAGAAAACAAAGTCCTCTCTGCTGGCCAGAAAGGACGTGGTGACCCAGACAGAGGTCCCTCATAAATATGTAGCTGTCCAGGCATCTGGCTGTAGTGAGTGCCAGAGCCTGTCGCTGATGTTGGACAGTAGCTGTGCAAGATGTGACCAGGCTGATGATTTGCTCTGCATGGTGGCAGAGCTACAGGAAGAAGTGGAACAGCTAAGGAGCATAAGGGAATCTGAGGAGGAGATTGACTGGTGGAGCCACACTCTACCATCCCTGAGAGAAGCAAACTAGCCACCCGAAACAAAAGAACTTAAGGATCCCCTATCTTCTTGCCACCAGGCAGATGGAAGGGACCTAGGAGACAGGGGAGGTTGGAAACAGGTTACTCCTTGGAATAGACAGAGCATTACCCCCCAGCTTACGTCATCTTCCCAAGTACCCCTGTACAATAGGCCCTGTTACTTGAGGAACAGGAAAGTGAGGAAAATTATGAAGTAGATAAGGGATCATCCAGATTAGAAGAGTCACCACGGAAGAGTCAGAGAACGACTTGTATCATGACCAATTCTACTAGGAAAACAAGAAGAATGGTTGTGATTGGTGACTTCACCCTAAGAGGAACAGAGGGCTCAATATCCCATGACCCAACTCATGAGGAAGTCTGCTGCCTTCCTGGGGTCAGGGTAAGGGACATCACCAGAAAACTCACTCGTCTGGTACAGCCCAGTGACTACTATCCTTTATTAGTCTTCCAGGTGGGCAATGAGAAAATACCTTCAACAAGAAGCCTGAGGGGACTCAAGAAGGACTTCAGGGTCTTGGGGCAACTGGTTCAGGGTTTGGGAGCCCTCCTGCCAGTCACAAACAATGACAATGGTAGCATCAGAAAAATCTTGCAAATTAATTTCTGCTCTGGCACTGGTGACAATGTCAAAGTTTTGGGGGTTTTGACCATGGATAGGTCTATACAGCACCAGGCCTGCTGGTGGCAGATGAGGTATACCTGTCCCAAAGGGAGAAAAGGATCCTAGCCCAGGAGCTAGCAGGGCTCAGAACTACATTTGAAGGTGGAAGAGGATAACACCAGGCTCACTAGAAATGAGTTGGGGGGTAGCATGCTGCTTTTGGAGTCCAGATCCACAGGGCAACTTAAATGCATCTATGCCAATGCCCGCAGCATGGGCAGCGAATGGGAGGAGCTGGAAGCCATGGTACGGAAAGAAAACCATGATGTAGCTGCCATCACAGAAACATGGTGGGACGATTTGCATGACTGGAGTGCTGCAGTGGGTGGCTACAGGCCCTTTAGAAGGGATAGGCAAGGAAAGAGAGGCCGTGGGGTTGCATTGCATGTCAGGGAGTGCATCGACTGCCTGGAACTGAGTGTTGTAACTGAGAAGGTTGGATATTTGAGGGTGAAGATCAGGGGGAAGGCCAGCCAAGCAGATATCCTGGTAGGAGTCTGTTATAGACCACCTAGCCAGGATGAAGCTACAGATGAAGCGTTCTTCAAACAACTGGGAGATGTTTCACAATCACTAGTCCTTGTTCTCGTGGGGGACTTCAACCCACCAGATGTCTGCTGGAAGTACAATACAGCAGAAAGGAAACAATCCAGGAGCTTCTTGGAGAGTGTGAAAGATAACTTCCTGACCCAGCTGGTGAGAGAGCCAACTAGGGGGGATGCCCAGCTAGATTTACTGTTCACAAGCGGAGAAGGACTGGTGGGTGATGTGATGGCTGGAGGCTGGCTTGGGCAAAGTGATCATGAAATGATAGAATTTTCAATCCTCGGAGAAGTCAGGAAGAGGGTCAGCAAAACCGTCACCTTAGACTTCTGGAGGGCTGGCTTTGGCCTATTTAGGATGCTGGTTGGCAGAGTTCATTGGGAAACAATAGCGAAGGACAAAGGGGTCCAGGAAGGCTGGACACTCTTCAAGAATGTAATCCTCAAGGTGCAGGAGCAGGCAGTCCCTATGCGCTGAAAATTGAACTGTTGGGGAAGACGACCAGCCTAGTTGAACAGGGAGATATTGCTGGAACTCAGGAAAAAAAAGAGAATTTATCACCTGTGAAGAAGGGACTCTCCAGGAAGAAATGGTTAGTGACCACCTGTTCCACTTAGACATAGAGAATTCTATGGGGCCACATGGGTTCGACTGTCCTGGGTTCAGCTATAGCAGTCATTTTTCTCCTTCTTAGTAGCTGGTGCAGTGCTGTGTTTTTTAACTTTCAGCCTGGGAACAACGCTGATAACACTGATGTTTTTAGTTGTTGCTAAGTAATGTTTATTCCAACCAAGGACTTTCTCAGTCTCATGCTTTGCCAGGGAGGAGGGGAAGCTGGGAGGAAACAGACAGGACACCTGACCCAAACTAGCCAAAGGGGTATTCCATACCACAGCACGTCATGCCCAGTATATAAACCGGGGGGAGTTACCTGGAAGGTCCAGATCACTGCTCGGGTCGGGCTGGGTATCGGTCGGCGGGTGGTGAGCAATTGTATCCTCTCCCCTTGTTATTTCCCTTATCATTATTATCATTGGTGGTAGCAGTAGTGGTTTTGTAGTATACCTTAGTTGCGGGACTGCTCTTAGCTCAACCCGTGGGAGTTACATTCTTCCGATTCTCCTCCCCATCCCTCTGGGAGCGGGGGGAGGAAGAAGGGGGGGAGTGAGCGAGCGGCTGTGTGGTTCTGAGTTACTGGCTAGGCTCAAACCATGACATCGACCCAGGAGTGCTGAAGAAGCTGGCAGAGGAGCTTGCTAAGACACGCTCTATTATTTATCAGCACTCCTGGTGTAGTGGGCAGGTCCCAGAGGACCGGAGGTTAGACAACTGTCCTGGGTTCAGCTATAGCAGTCATTTTTCTCCTTCTTAGTAGCTGGTGCAGTGCTGTGTTTTTTAACTTTCAGCCTGGGAACAACGCTGATAACATCAATGTTTTTAGTTGTTGCTAAGTAATGTTTATTCCGACCAAGGACTTTTTCAGTCTCATGCTTTGCCAGGGAGGAGGGGAAGCCGGGAGGAAGCAGAGACAGGACACCTGACCCAAACTAGCCAAAGGGGTATTCCATACCACAGCATGTCATGCCCAGTATATAAACCGGGGGGAGTTACCCGGAAGGCCCAGATCACTGCTCGGGTCGGGCTGGGTATCGGTCGGCGGGTAGCGAGCAATTGTATCCTCTCCCTTTGTTATTTCACTAATCATTATTACCATTGGTGGTAGCAGTAGTGGTTTTGTATTATACCTTAGTTGCGGGACTGCTCTTATCTCAACCCGTGGGAGTTACATTCTTCCGATTCTCCTCCCCATCCCTCTGGGAGCGGGGGGAGGAAGAAGGGGGGGAGTGAGCGAGTGGCTGCGTGTTTTCGAGTTACCGGCTGGGCTCAACGTGACGCCTCTCAGGGCAGGGAGGAAGAGCCCGGAAACAACAGGAGTTAAACATAACTTTCTTCCTAGTAGCTGGTACAATGCTGTGTTTTGGCTTTAGTCTTGAGAATAGTGTTTTTACCACACAATTTATCACCCTTGGGTCCTGGGCTAAGGTTCTCAAGATGGTCTCGAACCTGATCCTCTCCTACAGTGGGCCTAAGGTCTTCATTCTCACAGTCCCTGCATCTTCCTTCCAAGACCTGGGTGGTGTGGCCAGAGCATTTTCCGGCGAAGACTGACACAAAGAAGTCAGTAAGAACCTCAGCCTTCTCCAAATCCAGCGTGGCCAGTTTTCCTGATAGCTTCCGGAGAGGGCCCACGTTGTCCCTAGTCCGTCTTTTATTTGCTACGTACCTATAGAAGCCCTTCCTGTTATCTTTCACATCCCTTGCCAGATTTAATTCTAACTGGGCCTTAGCTTTCCTGACCTGGTCCCTAGCTTCCCGGGCAATGCTCCTATATTCTTCCCAGGCCGCCTGTCCTCGCTTCCACCTTCTATAAGCTTCTTTTTTCCCTCTAAGTTTCCTCAGCAGCTCCTTGTCCATCCATGGAGGTCTCCTGGCCCTCCTGCCGCACTTCGTTCTAGTCAGGATGCAACACTCTTGAGCTTGTAGCAGGTGATTCTTGAATATCAACCAGCAGTCTTGGGCCCCCCGGCCCCCTAGGGCTTTATTCCATGGAACCTTACTAAGCAGGTTCCAGAAGAGGCCAAAGTCTGCTCTCTTGAAGTCCAGGGCAGTGAGCTTGCTGCATGCTCTTCTCACTGTCCTGAGGATCTCAAACTCGACCATCTCATGATCACTACAGCCAAGGCTGCCCTGGAGCATTACATTTCCAACCAGCCCCTCCCTGTTGGTGAGCACGAGGTCAAGCATGGCACCTCTCCTTGTCGGCTCCTCTGTTACTTGGACGATGAAGTTGTCTTCCACACAATCGAGGAACCTCCTGGATTGCTTGTGCCGGGCCGTACCGTCCCTCCAACAGATGTCAGGATGGTTGAAGTCCCCAATGAGGACAAGGGCCTGCGAGCGTGAGGCTGCTCCTATCTGTCTATAGAGCGCTTCATCCACAGAGTCCTCTTGATCAGGCGGTCTGTAGCAGATCCCCACCGTAATGTCCCCCATCGCTGTTGTCCCTTTGACCCTGACCCGCAAACTCTCTGTTGACTGATCACCTGTCCCCAGGCAGAGTTCCATACTCTCCAACCTATCACTGACATAAATAGCAACTCCCCCTCCCCGTCTGCCGGGCCTGTCTTTTCTTTATGTATTTATTACATAAAAAGTTTTGTCTTTATATAAAAAATAATTTTTATTATGACACTGGGCAATAATGCAGAGTAATAACACCAGTGCATAATAAAAGAGCTGCAGTCCTTGAAGATCATTCGTCTGCCGGAAAAGAAACCTGAGATGACAAGAGATGAAGGCAAGTGATCAAGCTTTTGAGTATTCCCGAAAGAATAGAGAGGTAAACTCTTGAATTCTAGCTTGTTATTTTACCAGGATTTCCTAGGAAATAAGTCAAAATTAGCTTATTATTTTCTAGTTCTTTCATTCAATGAATAAATAAGCATGAGGACATCTTATGTAGTCATCAAAACCACCTGACAAATAATGGACCCTAGTTTCACTCCTGTTAAAAGAAATCTTAAAGTGGATTTTAAAAAATACATGAAGATATAGAAATAAAGTAATGGTCATTTTACTGGTATATTTCTGTGATACTTAAAGAAAACAAGAATCTATAAAAGCAGTCCACAAGAAGTGTGGGATGCCATATAAGCTATCTGCTCAGATTACCCAAAAAATTTCTATAGAAAATCTTTTCAGACCCCTTAGCAATCACCTCCACGTTTCCATGAGATGCATTAATAATTGAATAACCAAAACTCAATTTTGAACATGTAGATGTGTGATAAAGTTGCTTGCTGATTCAGAGCCCATATTGTGGGCTTCTTGCTGAGAAGTCAGTGCTTATTGAACAACTTATTAGCACCACTGTGAAACTACTGTGAATAACTGTTTGGTGTTATATGACCAAGGAAGGATATTTTCTAAAAGTGGAAATATGAAATAGGGTGACAGAAAGTGTAGCAACAAGAAATTTATGAATGGAGTTTTGATCCTAAAATTTATTGGCAATGCACCTTTTTTATGTGATACCTATCTCTTGTCATCCTTCCTTAAAGGAAGGATGTCACTCCTACACCTACTGAATAATCCAAACTTATATTTATATTTGGTTTGATTGATTAAAGAAAAAAGTTATCCAAGTATAACTTCCTTCTTTAGATATCGTAATTAGCATGTGGCTAGATAGTAGCTTAGTACCATTTGTTTAATAAAGAAAATAGATGAGCATTTTGCAGGGTAAATATGGTTAGTTTGTCAATTTAATCAAAACCGTGGGATTACCATTTTGCTTGTATTTGCCTATGCATTCAGTTGAAACAAATGTGTGTGCAGATGGACCAATCCTGAGTGCACAGAAAATGGACAACTATATTTTTACATATGCAGTCCTTTCATCTGGAATTGCAAGCGAATTCTTGTTGCACTAGAAACTCTCAAAAAGGCAAAAAAAGGCAGCTTTTGCCTAAATGTGGCCATAATGTTAAAATATCAACCAAATGGTCAAGAGAGGTGTTCTGGGGAGTATTAGGGTTTTCTACAACATAGTAAGACCTGGAAAGACTAATTGTTCTGTGATAGTCGAATTTTTAGAAGATGTGGGAATATAGTGACTTTGGGTTTTATTTTTGAAATTACAATATTGCCTTAAAAAAGAATTTATGTTTTAGAGCAGGCTGTAATTATCTGCATGAGGTCCGTTATCCTTACAATGGAACTAGTTTCTAATAGAAAGCGATCCAGAGCAATATTTTAAAAAATCCTTGAGAAGATAAACCACTGGGGAGGCTGACCACCTTCTTTGCATGGAGTTAGGGGATACCAAAGAGAAAAATATGAGCATTCAATTTCAGGGGATATGTATTTTTCTCTCAGATGTACATGTTTTGCTCCTCCACTATCCATTTCAGCTGTCATAATTTCCGTATTAATTTTGAAATGGTATATGTTGTCAGTCTTGACATTAGAGTATCAGAGCATTTTCTAGGACAGGATTTCTAAAACCCAGAATATACTCTCAGCTCCCTTTCTATGTGTGATTCCTAATATAGAAAATACACATCTAGCCTTTATCAAGATTCAACTCTTAGTTAATACTTGCAGTTTACTAAAAAGGTGGACCCTTTTCAGAGAGAGCACGTGAATCAAGTTATGATAGTTTTATTTTCTGAAATCAAAATGCGAATTTGGCTTTTTTTTTTTTTTTTTTTTAGTGGATGGTGAACTGAAGGCAAGTCCTTTCTGTCTTTTTCTGTTTGCCTTGATTCGTTTTTAGAGCAGATTTGCATTTAGGGCCCAAGATTATTTCATTAGGTTTTTCCCTGGGAATTCGCTTTCACTGAATGTGGGGGTGATACAAAAGTGGCACATACAAGATTATAATTTGGAAAATAAATAAACACATCTTTAGGAAACAACAAGTTAATAGTGTCAGGTATATCTATAAAATAGGCTACAGCTACACCGAAAATATGTTCTAATCTGTCTTTCCTTGCATTTCTGTAGCAGTTGAAGTAATTTCTGCATGAAGTTTAGATGGAAGTTCATGATCTGCTGGCACTGAATTTAAGATGCTGAATAAAAACTATTGTTGTTTGAGATCAGTAGTATACAAATTTATCTCAAGAAAGCAGTTTGGAAAAAATGAATCAACCTGCAGCAAACACAGCTCAGGTTCATTCAATCAATGATTACTCAGGGAGGGTTACCACTCAAAATATTTCTGTCATTGTGTCGTGGTTTTTCCTCACATCCAGCCTGAATCTCCCTTCTTTAGTTTAAAACCATTACCCCTTGCCTTATCTCAACAGGCCCTGCTAAAAAGTCTCTCCTCATCTTTCTTATAGGCCCCTTTTAAGTACTGAAAAGCCACAGTAAGGTCTCCCCGGAGTCGTCTTTTCTCCAGGCTGAACAACGCCAACTCTCTCAGCCTTTCCTCATAGGAGAGGTGTTCCATGAAGCAGTTGTCTGTTGAGATTTGGTGCAATCTATCTATCTCCTCTCTTGGTTTCTTTGTGCTTTGTTTTGGTTTGTTTTCTTTCAGAGATTCTTCAATCTTCTGAAGCTTTGAGCAGTCACCGTCTTAAGCTCACATCAAGTCTGTAACTCCTCATTGGCCCAAAGCCTCACTCCTCTAGTCTTCCCAGCAGCCCAGTGTGTGCTAGCTGTCCGCTACAATGAAAACTTCTGCCTGGCATCCTCCTCTATTTATAGGCTGTTGACCCTAGATCAAAATTTCCAGAAAACTCTCAAATGGCCTCTGTTGAGAAGTTCTAGGCTCTGCCAGAACAAGTTGCCTTGCTGTCTTATTTCAGCTGATGTATTTTGCACTGAATTATGCAATTAAATAAAAATAATGGCCATATACTAGAACAGTTAGCTCATTAAATAGTCACTAAAAAGCCTCGATTCTCCTCCCCATCCCTCTGGGAGCGGGGAGGGAAAAAGGGGGGGGAGCGAGCGAGCGAGCGGCTGCGTGGTTCTGAGTTACCGGCTGGGCTTAAACCACGACAAAGCCCTTTCAGAATTTTTTTCCCTATGTGCAATCCTTACCTGGACGATAAATGCAAAATAAAGAAGCAGCTAAGAACAATATTTTTTTCTTTTTTTGTCCCAAATACGAAGCCACTCTATTGACTTTTTTCGGATATGCAAGTCGGTGCAGTCTTACGATAGCACAATAGAAGAACCTTGTTTAATCAATTATTGTTCAAAGACTGTTTTTTTCAGTCTGAATTCTGTGCTGGAAAAAAGGCTTAATCACAGGTACATTGCTTAGTGTTGCTGTGCAAAGTCTTGAATGACTGATTGAGCCTTGCTCTTAAACACGAAACGCTGAATGAGATGTCCCTGAAAAGAGCATGCGGGAGGGTCAGGCTAAAGCATTTTAACTTCCTTTTATGCCCCCTTCTATGCATAATGCATAAAAATTTATTTTGAATGACTTTTGGACCACTGGTCATGAGAAAAAAAAAAAAAATCATTTTGAAAAACGGAAATAGAGCAAGTAAATGCTATCCAGATTTTTGCCTAGAGCTTTATCTTCTGTTGCTTCTGTTTCAATTGCATATTCTTTATATTGCATCATTTTCCAGCCCATTTTACTCTACAGATTTTTTGAAAGGATCACAATACGATTTTCTTTTTATAGGTACATTCCAGAAGAGAACATCATGAAGGTATTTGACATCTTTTCAGATCTCTGTAAGAATGGGCATTTAAATATGACTGTGATTAAAGTAAACACGTTTTTTTTAATTGAATTGGTTTGGTTTTTTTCCAAGTTGCTGATTTTTCAATGAGCAGTGAACAAAACAGTTGAACAATGCATTATTTTCTTGCATAAGCAGTAAGAGATGGACATATGCCCAGAGTATGGACCGGAGTACGACAGCACAGCCCCTTTAGTGTGGGTAAATTGCCCTCTGTTGGCAAGAAGGTCTGTGAGAGCACTCCCTACTATGCTCAAGCAAAATTATCTGTGTTTGCTTAAGCAATTTCAATAGGTGCCTTGAGTTAGCGTGGACCACACCACACTGGGGAGTGTTCACGTGAGCCACACAGCCAACAGGGTGGTAGGAAGTGTTTTCAGCCAGCAACAATCCATGCAGCCGAGAGCTGTAACATTTCATCCACCCCAGTTCAATCCACCAGCCTCCTTGGACTCCAGGCTCACACCGACACGTGCATCCTCACCATGTATACCAGCCCAGAGGAAACCATGTGGAGAGCAATGGTGTCCAAGCCCTTTCTTAGTCACAGGATGGGACACGTGCACCTGCTCCTAGGGCACTAGGTGCTAGGACAGAGGTGGTTCAGGAACTGGGATTTTCTTCTGTCTGTCTGTTGAGGCTCTTTCACTTTGTGTAAATGAGTATTCACTGTGCCAGTACTTGTAAGAGCCAGTGAGTATTGCCAAGTGCAACAGCTTTAAAAGAGAGATTGACCTTTTTGGAGGTTGCCATGCAATGTTCCAGTCTTTACCAACGGGTAGGAGAGGGTCTGACCCTGCGTTCCCATAACAGTCCTAGCCCTGGGTTCACAGAGGCTTCCACCTCTGATTCAAGACTCATTTTGGCAGAAAAGCATGGAAATGTTTAACAAGTTGAACTTCAGAAGGGGCGAAGGTGGACGAAGTGGGAGTTCCAGAAAAACTTAGGAATGAACTAGAGCTCTGCATAAAGACGCAGCAGCAGGAATACAGGAAGCTACATATAACCCGTGGCAAGCTCTGCTAGATGGTGAAAGGTTCTTGACTGGACGAGACCCTGAGCAATCAATTGACTTCAAAACTGGCCCTATTTTGGGCAGGAAGCCTCTATCAGATGACCACCAGGGTCCCCTTCCAGCCTAAGTTATTCCGTGCCTCTGTGATTCTTGGTGTATTTAGATGTTAGATCAGACACTGTTTAGATATAGGTCCATCCCAGTCAGTGTGTTTGCAATTCTGCTCGTTAGGGGTTTTTGTGTAATTATAGTGGCGAATACTGTAATAGTCATAATTGGTAGCAGTCAAAAAATCATCTAAATAGATATATTTTTGTGGAATTGAAGCAAATTGAGAAAATTATCCAAGACTTCAGTCGTTACTCTCAGTGGCATATAAAACTGAGGAAACTGCTATTACTTTTTTGCCACACGCACCGATATTTCTTTTGGGACAATTCCAGCCAATAAGATAGTTTTTGGGGGGTGAGGGGTGGAGTGTTGCGTTACCAAGCTATCTCCTCACCCTCATTCCCCTTACCCTTCCCAAGAATTGTCTATAATCTCAGTTTCTTTCCATTTATAAGCCTGATTTTCAAAAATGTCTAATCATAGTTTTCCGGTAGAAGAAACTAGACTTGTCATAGCTGTTACAGAGGGGAAATTCATACTCTATGACTCATAAAGGAGAAGTTGATAGGGATTTTGTTTTAATTTTCTTGTATTTCATCTTGGCTTTCTTTCAACTTCTCCCTGCACTCAGTAATCTAACTTTTGAGCCTACAAACAGTTCAGCATCTGAAATTACTGGCAGGGAGGAATGAAAGAAAGCCAAGATGAAATACAAGAAAATTAAAACAAAATCCCTATCAACTTCTCCTTTATGAGTCATAGAGTATGAATTTCCCCTCTGTAACAGCTATGACAAGTCTAGTTTCTTCTACCGGAAAACTATGATTAGACATTTTTGAAAATCAGGCTTATAAATGGAAAGAAACTGAGATTATAGACAATTCTTGGGAAGGGTAAGGGGAATGAGGGTGAGGAGATAGCTTGGTAACGCAACACTCCACCCCTCACCCCCCAAAAACTATCTTATTGGCTGGAATTGTCCCAAAAGAAATATCGGTGCGTGTGGCAAAAAAAGTAATAGCAGTTTCCTCAGTTTTATATGCCACTGAGAGTAACGACTGAAGTCTTGGATAATTTTCTCAATTTGCTTCAATTCCACAAAAATATATCTATTTAGATGATTTTTTGACTGCTACCAATTATGACTATTACAGTATTCGCCACTATAATTACACAAAAACCCCCTAACGAGCAGAATTGCAACACACTGACTGGGATGGACCTATATCTAAACAGTGTCTGATCTAACATCTAAATACACCAAGAATCACAGAGGCACGGAATAACTTAGGCTGGAAGGGGACCCTGGTGGTCATCTGATAGAGGCTTCCTGCTCAAAATAGGGCCAGTTTTGAAGTCACATTTGATTGCTCAGGGTCTCGTCCAGTCAAGAACCTTTCACCATCTAGCAGAGCTGCCACGGTTATATGTAGCTTCCTGTATTCCTGCTGCTGCGTCTTTATGCAGAGCTCTAGTTCATTCCTAAGTTTTTCTGGAACTCCCACTTCGTCCACCTTCGCCCTTCTGAAGTTCAACTTGTTAAACATTTCCATGCTTTTCTGCCAAAATGAGTCTTGAATCAGAGGTGGAAGCCTCTGTGAACCCAGGGCTAGGACTGTTATGGGAACGCAGGGTCAGACCCTCTCCTACCCGTTGGTAAAGACTGGAACATTGCATGGCAACCTCCAAAAAGGTCAATCTCTCTTTTAAAGCTGTTGCACTTGGCAATACTCACTGGCTCTTACCAAGTACTGGCACAGTGAATACTCATTTACACAAAGTGAAAGAGCCTCAACAGACAGACAGAAGAAAATCCAGTTCCTGAACCACCTCTGTCCTAGCACCTAGTGCCCTAGGAGCAGGTGCACGTGTCCCATCCTGTGACTAAGAAAGGGCTTGGACACCATTGCTCTCCACATGGTTTCCTCTGGGCTGGTATACATGGTGAGGATGCACGTGTCGGTGTGAGCCTGGAGTCCAAGGAGGCTGGTGGATTGAACTGGGGTGGATGAAATGTTACAGCTCTCGGCTGCATGGATTGTTGCTGGCTGAAAACACTTCCTACCACCCTGTTGGCTGTGTGGCTCACGTGAACACTCCCCAGTGTGGTGTGGTCCACGCTAACTCAAGGCACCTATTGAAATTGCTTAAGCAAACACAGATAATTTTGCTTGAGCATAGTAGGGAGTGCTCTCACAGACCTTCTTGCCAACAGAGGGCAATTTACCCACACTAAAGGGGCTGTGCTGTCGTACTCCGGTCCATACTCTGGGCATATGTCCATCTCTTACTGCTTATGCAAGAAAATAATGCATTGTTCAACTGTTTTGTTCACTGCTCATTGAAAAATCAGCAACTTGGAAAAAAACCAAACCAATTCAATTAAAAAAAACGTGTTTACTTTAATCACAGTCATATTTAAATGCCCATTCTTACAGAGATCTGAAAAGATGTCAAATACCTTCATGATGTTCTCTTCTGGAATGTACCTATAAAAAAGAAAATCGTATTGTGATCCTTTCAAAAAATCTGTAGAGTAAAATGGGCTGGAAAATGATGCAATATAAAGAATATGCAATTGAAAACAGAAGCAACAGAAGATAAAGCTCTAGGCAAAAATCTGGATAGCATTTACTTGCTCTATTTCCGTTTTTCAAAATGATTTTTTTTTTTTTTTCTCATGACCAGTGGTCCAAAAGTCATTCAAAATAAATTTTTATGCATTATGCATAGAAGGGGGCATAAAAGGAAGTTAAAATGCTTTAGCCTGACCCTCCCGCATGCTCTTTTCAGGGACATCTCATTCAGCGTTTCGTGTTTAAGAGCAAGGCTCAATCAGTCATTCAAGACTTTGCACAGCAACACTAAGCAATGTACCTGTGATTAAGCCTTTTTTCCAGCACAGAATTCAGACTGAAAAAAACAGTCTTTGAACAATAATTGATTAA